>NW_027441053.1:0-44484 GCF_031893055.1 Leptodactylus fuscus
AGCTAGCCTATGATGGGCTGTCACTAGATAGGCTTAACTGTCAACTTTCCCATGGCTGCGTCATTCTCAGCCCGAGCTACACTCAAGAGTACACGATCAATGAAGCGCTAAGGGGAAAGTAGAAATCCTGCTTCATACAAGTTGCCGAGTAAGCAATCAATGAAACCCTATGGTGAAAATCAAACTCCGGCATGATACAAGTTGCAAGATCACCCAGCTAGCCTATGATGGGCTGTCACTAGATAGGCTTAACTGTCAACTTTCACATGGCTGCTACCTTCTCAGCCCGAGCTACACTCAAGAGTACACGATCAATGAAACCCTATGGGGAAAATCAAACTCCGACATGGTACAAGTTGCAAGATCACCCAGCTAGCCTATGATGGGCTGTCACTAGATAGGCTTAACTGTCAACTTTCCCATGGCTGCGTCATTCTCAGCCCGATCTACACTCAAGAGTACACGATCAATGAAGCGCTAAGGGGAAAGTAGAAATCCTGCTTGATACAAGTTGCCGAGTAAGCGATCAATGAAACTCTATGGTGAAAATCAAACTCCGGCATGATACAAGTTGCAAGATCACCCAGCTAGCCTATGATGGGTTGTCACTAGATAGGCTTAACTGTCAACTTTCCCATGGCTGCGACCTTCTCAGCCCGAGCTACACTCAAGAGTACACGATCAATGAAACCCTATGGGGAAAATCAAACTCCGACATGGTAGAAGTTGCAAGCTCACCCAGCTAGCCTATGATGGGCTGTCACTAGATAGGCTTAACTGTCAACTTTCCCATGGCTGCGTCATTCTCAGCCCGAGCTACACTCAAGAGTACACGATCAATGAAGCGCTAAGGGGAAAGTAGAAATCCTGCTTCATACAAGTTGCCGAGTAAGCGATCAATGAAACCCTATGGTGAAAATCAAACTCCGGCATGATACAAGTTGCTAGATCACCCAGCTAGCCTATGATGGGTTGTCACTAGATAGGCTTAACTGTCAACTTTCCCATGGCTGCGACCTTCTCAGCCCGAGCTACACTCAAGAGTACACGATCAATGAAACCCTATGGGGAAAATCAAACTCCGACATGGTAGAAGTTGCAAGCTCACCCAGCTAGCCTATGATGGGCTGTCACTAGATAGGCTTAACTGTCAACTTTCCCATGGCTGCGTCATTCTCAGCCCGAGCTACACTCAAGAGTACACGAACAATGAAGCGCTAAGGGGAAAGTAGAAATCCTGCTTCATACAAGTTGCCGAGTAAGCGATCAATGAAACCCTATGGTGAAAATCAAACTCCGGCATGATACAAGTTGCAAGATCACCCAGCTAGCCTATGATGGGTTGTCACTAGATAGGCTTAACTGTCAACTTTCACATGGCTGCGACCTTCTCAGCCCGAGCTACACTCAAGAGTACACGATCAATGAAACCCTATGGGGAAAATCAAACTCCGACATGGTACAAGTTGCAAGATCACCCAGCTAGCCTATGATGGGCTGTCACTAGATAGGCTTAACTGTCAACTTTCCCATGGCTGCGTCATTCTCAGCCCGATCTACACTCAAGAGTACACGATCAATGAAGCGCTAAGGGGAAAGTAGAAATCCTGCTTGATACAAGTTGCCGAGTAAGCGATCAATGAAACCCTATGGTGAAAATCAAACTCCGGCATGATACAAGTTGCAAGATCACCCAGCTAGCCTATGATGGGTTGTCACTAGATAGGCTTAACTGTCAACTTTCCCATGGCTGCGACCTTCTCAGCCCGAGCTACACTCAAGAGTACACGATCAATGAAACCCTATGGGGAAAATCAAACTCCGACATGGTAGAAGTTGCAAGCTCACCCAGCTAGCCTATGATGGGCTGTCACTAGATAGGCTTAACTGTCAACTTTCCCATGGCTGCGTCATTCTCAGCCCGAGCTACACTCAAGAGTACACGATCAATGAAGCGCTAAGGGGAAAGTAGAAATCCTGCTTCATACAAGTTGCCGAGTAAGCGATCAATGAAACCCTATGGTGAAAATCAAACTCCGGCATGATACAAGTTGCAAGATCACCCAGCTAGCCTATGATGGGTTGTCACTAGATAGGCTTCTGTCAACTTTCCCATGGCTGCGACCTTCTCAGCCCGAGCTACACTCAAGAGTACACGATCAATGAAACCCTATGGGGAAAATCAAACTCCGACATGGTAGAAGTTGCAAGCTCACCCAGCTAGCCTATGATGGGCTGTCACTAGATAGGCTTAACTGTCAACTTTCCCATGGCTGCGTCATTCTCAGCCCGAGCTACACTCAAGAGTACACGATCAATGAAGCGCTAAGGGGAAAGTAGAAATCCTGCTTCATACAAGTTGCCGAGTAAGCGATCAATGAAACCCTATGGTGAAAATCAAACTCCGGCATGATACAAGTTGCAAGATCACCCAGCTAGCCTATGATGGGTTGTCACTAGATAGGCTTAACTGTCAACTTTCCCATGGCTGCGACCTTCTCAGCTCGAGCTAAACTCAAGAGTACACGATCAATGAAACCCTATGGGGAAAATCAAACTCCGACATGGTAGAAGTTGCAAGCTCACCCAGCTAGCCTATGATGGGCTGTCACTAGATAGGCTTAACTGTCAACTTTCCCATGGCTGCGTCATTCTCAGCCCGAGCTACACTCAAGAGTACACGATCAATGAAGCGCTAAGGGGAAAGTAGAAATCCTGCTTCATACAAGTTGCCGAGTAAGCAATCAATGAAACCCTATGGTGAAAATCAAACTCCGGCATGATACAAGTTGCAAGATCACCCAGCTAGCCTATGATGGGTTGTCACTAGATAGGCTTAACTGTCAACTTTCCCATGGCTGCGTCATTCTCAGCCCGATCTACACTCAAGAGTACACGATCAATGAAGCGCTAAGGGGAAAGTAGAAATCCTGCTTGATACAAGTTGCCGAGTAAGCGATCAATGAAACCCTATGGTGAAAATCAAACTCCGGCATGATACAAGTTGCAAGATCACCCAGCTAGCCTATGATGGGTTGTCACTAGATAGGCTTAACTGTCAACTTTCCCATGGCTGCGACCTTCTCAGCCCGAGCTACACTCAAGAGTACACGATCAATGAAACCCTATGGGGAAAATCAAACTCCGACATGGTAGAAGTTGCAAGCTCACCCAGCTAGCCTATGATGGGCTGTCACTAGATAGGCTTAACTGTCAACTTTCCCATGGCTGCGTCATTCTCAGCCCGAGCTACACTCAAGAGTACACGATCAATGAAGCGCTAAGGGGAAAGTAGAAATCCTGCTTTATACAAGTTGCCGAGTAAGCGATCAATGAAACCCTATGGTGAAAATCAAACTCCGGCATGATACAAGTTGCAAGATCACCCAGCTAGCCTATGATGGGTTGTCACTAGATAGGCTTAACTGTCAACTTTCCCATGGCTGCGACCTTCTCAGCCCGAGCTACACTCAAGAGTACACGATCAATGAAACCCTATGGGGAAAATCAAACTCCGACATGGTAGAAGTTGCAAGCTCACCCAGCTAGCCTATGATGGGCTGTCACTAGATAGGCTTAACTGTCAACTTTCCCATGGCTGCGTCATTCTCAGCCCGAGCTACACTCAAGAGTACACGATCAATGAAGCGCTAAGGGGAAAGTAGAAATCCTGCTTCATACAAGTTGCCGAGTAAGCGATCAATGAAACCCTATGGTGAAAATCAAACTCCGGCATGATACAAGTTGCAAGATCACCCAGCTAGCCTATGATGGGTTGTCACTAGATAGGCTTAACTGTCAACTTTCCCATGGCTGCGACCTTCTCAGCTCGAGCTACACTCAAGAGTACACGATCAATGAAACCCTATGGGGAAAATCAAACTCCGACATGGTAGAAGTTGCAAGCTCACCCAGCTAGCCTATGATGGGCTGTCACTAGATAGGCTTAACTGTCAACTTTCCCATGGCTGCGTCATTCTCAGCCCGAGCTACACTCAAGAGTACACGATCAATGAAGCGCTAAGGGGAAAGTAGAAATCCTGCTTCATACAAGTTGCCGAGTAAGCAATCAATGAAACCCTATGGTGAAAATCAAACTCCGGCATGATACAAGTTGCAAGATCACCCAGCTAGCCTATGATGGGTTGTCACTAGATAGGCTTAACTGTCAACTTTCACATGGCTGCTACCTTCTCAGCCCGAGCTACACTCAAGAGTACACGATCAATGAAACCCTATGGGGAAAATCAAACTCCGACATGGTACAAGTTGCAAGATCACCCAGCTAGCCTATGATGGGCTGTCACTAGATAGGCTTAACTGTCAACTTTCCCATGGCTGCGTCATTCTCAGCCCGATCTACACTCAAGAGTACACGATCAATGAAGCGCTAAGGGGAAAGTAGAAATCCTGCTTGATACAAGTTGCCGAGTAAGCGATCAATGAAACCCTATGGTGAAAATCAAACTCCGGCATGATACAAGTTGCAAGATCACCCAGCTAGCCTATGATGGGTTGTCACTAGATAGGCTTAACTGTCAACTTTCCCATGGCTGCGACCTTCTCAGCCCGAGCTACACTCAAGAGTACACGATCAATGAAACCCTATGGGGAAAATCAAACTCCGACATGGTAGAAGTTGCAAGCTCACCCAGCTAGTCTATGATGGGCTGTCACTAGATAGGCTTAACTGTCAACTTTCCCATGGCTGCGTCATTCTCAGCCCGAGCTACACTCAAGAGTACACGATCAATGAAGCGCTAAGGGGAAAGTAGAAATCCTGCTTCATACAAGTTGCCGAGTAAGCGATCAATGAAACCCTATGGTGAAAATCAAACTCCGGCATGATACAAGTTGCTAGATCACCCAGCTAGCCTATGATGGGTTGTCACTAGATAGGCTTAACTGTCAACTTTCCCATGGCTGCGACCTTCTCAGCCCGAGCTACACTCAAGAGTACACGATCAATGAAACCCTATGGGGAAAATCAAACTCCGACATGGTAGAAGTTGCAAGCTCACCCAGCTAGCCTATGATGGGCTGTCACTAGATAGGCTTAACTGTCAACTTTCCCATGGCTGCGTCATTCTCAGCCCGAGCTACACTCAAGAGTACACGATCAATGAAGCGCTAAGGGGAAAGTAGAAATCCTGCTTCATACAAGTTGCCGAGTAAGCGATCAATGAAACCCTATGGTGAAAATCAAACTCCGGCATGATACAAGTTGCAAGATCACCCAGCTAGCCTATGATGGGTTGTCACTAGATAGGCTTAACTGTCAACTTTCCCATGGCTGCGACCTTCTCAGCTCGAGCTACACTCAAGAGTACACGATCAATGAAACCCTATGGGGAAAATCAAACTCCGACATGGTACAAGTTGCAAGCTCACCCAGCTAGCCTATGATGGGCTGTCACTAGATAGGCTTAACTGTCAACTTTCCCATGGCTGCGTCATTCTCAGCCCGAGCTACACTCAAGAGTACACGATCAATGAAGCGCTAAGGGGAAAGTAGAAATCCTGCTTCATACAAGTTGCCGAGTAAGCAATCAATGAAACCCTATGGTGAAAATCAAACTCCGGCATGATACAAGTTGCAAGATCACCCAGCTAGCCTATGATGGGTTGTCACTAGATAGGCTTAACTGTCAACTTTCCCATGGCTGCGACCTTCTCAGCCCGAGCTACACTCAAGAGTACACGATCAATGAAACCCTATGGGGAAAATCAAACTCCGACATGGTAGAAGTTGCAAGCTCACCCAGCTAGCCTATGATGGGCTGTCACTAGATAGGCTTAACTGTCAACTTTCCCATGGCTGCGTCATTCTCAGCCCGAGCTACACTCAAGAGTACACGATCAATGAAGCGCTAAGGGGAAAGCAGAAATCCTGCTTCATACAAGTTGCCGAGTAAGCGATCAATGAAACCCTATGGTGAAAATCAAACTCCGGCATGATACAAGTTGCAAGATCACCCAGCTAGCCTATGATGGGTTGTCACTAGATAGGCTTAACTGTCAACTTTCCCATGGCTGCGACCTTCTCAGCCCGAGCTACACTCAAGAGTACACGATCAATGAAACCCTATGGGGAAAATCACACTCCGACATGGTAGAAGTTGCAAGCTCACCCAGCTAGCCTATGATGGGCTGTCACTAGATAGGCTTAACTGTCAACTTTCCCATGGCTGCGTCATTCTCAGCCCGAGCTACACTCAAGAGTACACGATCAATGAAGCGCTAAGGGGAAAGTAGAAATCCTGCTTCATACAAGTTGCCGAGTAAGCGATCAATGAAACCCTATGGTGAAAATCAAACTCCGGCATGATACAAGTTGCAAGATCACCCAGCTAGCCTATGATGGGTTGTCACTAGATAGGCTTAACTGTCAACTTTCCCAAGGCTGCGACCTTCTCAGCCCGAGCTACACTCAAGAGTACACGATCAATGAAACCCTATGGGGAAAATCAAACTCCGACATGGTAGAAGTTGCAAGCTCACCCAGCTAGCCTATGATGGGCTGTCACTAGATAGGCTTAACTGTCAACTTTCCCATGGCTGCGTCATTCTCAGCCCGAGCTACACTCAAGAGTACACGATCAATGAAGCGCTAAGGGGAAAGTAGAAATCCTGCTTCATACAAGTTGCCGAGTAAGCAATCAATGAAACCCTATGGTGAAAATCAAACTCCGGCATGATACAAGTTGCAAGATCACCCAGCTAGCCTATGATGGGCTGTCACTAGATAGGCTTAACTGTCAACTTTCACATGGCTGCTACCTTCTCAGCCCGAGCTACACTCAAGAGTACACGATCAATGAAACCCTATGGGGAAAATCAAACTCCGACATGGTACAAGTTGCAAGATCACCCAGCTAGCCTATGATGGGCTGTCACTAGATAGGCTTAACTGTCAACTTTCCCATGGCTGCGTCATTCTCAGCCCGATCTACACTCAAGAGTACACGATCAATGAAGCGCTAAGGGGAAAGTAGAAATCCTGCTTGATACAAGTTGCCGAGTAAGCGATCAATGAAACTCTATGGTGAAAATCAAACTCCGGCATGATACAAGTTGCAAGATCACCCAGCTAGCCTATGATGGGTTGTCACTAGATAGGCTTAACTGTCAACTTTCCCATGGCTGCGACCTTCTCAGCCCGAGCTACACTCAAGAGTACACGATCAATGAAACCCTATGGGGAAAATCAAACTCCGACATGGTAGAAGTTGCAAGCTCACCCAGCTAGCCTATGATGGGCTGTCACTAGATAGGCTTAACTGTCAACTTTCCCATGGCTGCGTCATTCTCAGCCCGAGCTACACTCAAGAGTACACGATCAATGAAGCGCTAAGGGGAAAGTAGAAATCCTGCTTCATACAAGTTGCCGAGTAAGCGATCAATGAAACCCTATGGTGAAAATCAAACTCCGGCATGATACAAGTTGCTAGATCACCCAGCTAGCCTATGATGGGTTGTCACTAGATAGGCTTAACTGTCAACTTTCCCATGGCTGCGACCTTCTCAGCCCGAGCTACACTCAAGAGTACACGATCAATGAAACCCTATGGGGAAAATCAAACTCCGACATGGTAGAAGTTGCAAGCTCACCCAGCTAGCCTATGATGGGCTGTCACTAGATAGGCTTAACTGTCAACTTTCCCATGGCTGCGTCATTCTCAGCCCGAGCTACACTCAAGAGTACACGAACAATGAAGCGCTAAGGGGAAAGTAGAAATCCTGCTTCATACAAGTTGCCGAGTAAGCGATCAATGAAACCCTATGGTGAAAATCAAACTCCGGCATGATACAAGTTGCAAGATCACCCAGCTAGCCTATGATGGGTTGTCACTAGATAGGCTTAACTGTCAACTTTCACATGGCTGCGACCTTCTCAGCCCGAGCTACACTCAAGAGTACACGATCAATGAAACCCTATGGGGAAAATCAAACTCCGACATGGTACAAGTTGCAAGATCACCCAGCTAGCCTATGATGGGCTGTCACTAGATAGGCTTAACTGTCAACTTTCCCATGGCTGCGTCATTCTCAGCCCGATCTACACTCAAGAGTACACGATCAATGAAGCGCTAAGGGGAAAGTAGAAATCCTGCTTGATACAAGTTGCCGAGTAAGCGATCAATGAAACCCTATGGTGAAAATCAAACTCCGGCATGATACAAGTTGCAAGATCACCCAGCTAGCCTATGATGGGTTGTCACTAGATAGGCTTAACTGTCAACTTTCCCATGGCTGCGACCTTCTCAGCCCGAGCTACACTCAAGAGTACACGATCAATGAAACCCTATGGGGAAAATCAAACTCCGACATGGTAGAAGTTGCAAGCTCACCCAGCTAGCCTATGATGGGCTGTCACTAGATAGGCTTAACTGTCAACTTTCCCATGGCTGCGTCATTCTCAGCCCGAGCTACACTCAAGAGTACACGATCAATGAAGCGCTAAGGGGAAAGTAGAAATCCTGCTTCATACAAGTTGCCGAGTAAGCGATCAATGAAACCCTATGGTGAAAATCAAACTCCGGCATGATACAAGTTGCAAGATCACCCAGCTAGCCTATGATGGGTTGTCACTAGATAGGCTTAACTGTCAACTTTCCCATGGCTGCGACCTTCTCAGCCCGAGCTACACTCAAGAGTACACGATCAATGAAACCCTATGGGGAAAATCAAACTCCGACATGGTAGAAGTTGCAAGCTCACCCAGCTAGCCTATGATGGGCTGTCACTAGATAGGCTTAACTGTCAACTTTCCCATGGCTGCGTCATTCTCAGCCCGAGCTACACTCAAGAGTACACGATCAATGAAGCGCTAAGGGGAAAGTAGAAATCCTGCTTCATACAAGTTGCCGAGTAAGCGATCAATGAAACCCTATGGTGAAAATCAAACTCCGGCATGATACAAGTTGCAAGATCACCCAGCTAGCCTATGATGGGTTGTCACTAGATAGGCTTAACTGTCAACTTTCCCATGGCTGCGACCTTCTCAGCTCGAGCTAAACTCAAGAGTACACGATCAATGAAACCCTATGGGGAAAATCAAACTCCGACATGGTAGAAGTTGCAAGCTCACCCAGCTAGCCTATGATGGGCTGTCACTAGATAGGCTTAACTGTCAACTTTCCCATGGCTGCGTCATTCTCAGCCCGAGCTACACTCAAGAGTACACGATCAATGAAGCGCTAAGGGGAAAGTAGAAATCCTGCTTCATACAAGTTGCCGAGTAAGCAATCAATGAAACCCTATGGTGAAAATCAAACTCCGGCATGATACAAGTTGCAAGATCACCCAGCTAGCCTATGATGGGTTGTCACTAGATAGGCTTAACTGTCAACCTTCACATGGCTGCTACCTTCTCAGCCCGAGCTACACTCAAGAGTACACGATCAATGAAACCCTATGGGGAAAATCAAACTCCGACATGGTACAAGTTGCAAGATCACCCAGCTAGCCTATGATGGGCTGTCACTAGATAGGCTTAACTGTCAACTTTCCCATGGCTGCGTCATTCTCAGCCCGATCTACACTCAAGAGTACACGATCAATGAAGCGCTAAGGGGAAAGTAGAAATCCTGCTTGATACAAGTTGCCGAGTAAGCGATCAATGAAACCCTATGGTGAAAATCAAACTCCGGCATGATACAAGTTGCAAGATCACCCAGCTAGCCTATGATGGGTTGTCACTAGATAGGCTTAACTGTCAACTTTCCCATGGCTGCGACCTTCTCAGCCCGAGCTACACTCAAGAGTACACGATCAATGAAACCCTATGGGGAAAATCAAACTCCGACATGGTAGAAGTTGCAAGCTCACCCAGCTAGCCTATGATGGGCTGTCACTAGATAGGCTTAACTGTCAACTTTCCCATGGCTGCGTCATTCTCAGCCCGATCTACACTCAAGAGTACACGATCAATGAAGCGCTAAGGGGAAAGTAGAAATCCTGCTTGATACAAGTTGCCGGGTAAGCGATCAATGAAACCCTATGGTGAAAATCAATCTCCGGCATGATACAAGTTGCAAGATCACCCAGCTAGCCTATGATGGGTTGTCACTAGATAGGCTTAACTGTCAACTTTCCCATGGCTGCGACCTTCTCAGCCCGAGCTACACTCAAGAGTACACGATCAATGAAACCCTATGGGGAAAATCAAACTCCGACATGGTAGAAGTTGCAAGCTCACCCAGCTAGCCTATGATGGGCTGTCACTAGATAGGCTTAACTGTCAACTTTCCCATGGCTGCGTCATTCTCAGCCCGAGCTACACTCAAGAGTACACGATCAATGAAGCGCTAAGGGGAAAGTAGAAATCCTGCTTTATACAAGTTGCCGAGTAAGCGATCAATGAAACCCTATGGTGAAAATCAAACTCCGGCATGATACAAGTTGCAAGATCACCCAGCTAGCCTATGATGGGTTGTCACTAGATAGGCTTAACTGTCAAATTTCCCATGGCTGCGACCTTCTCAGCCCGAGCTACACTCAAGAGTACACGATCAATGAAAACCTATGGGGAAAATCAAACTCCGACATGGTACAAGTTGCAAGCTCACCCAGCTAGCCTATGATTGGCTGTCACTAGATAGGCTTAACTGTCAACTTTCCCATGGCTGCGACCTTCTCAGCCCGAGCTACACTCAAGAGTACACGATCAATGAAACCCTATGGGGAAAATCAAACTCCGACATGGTAGAAGTTGCAAGCTCACCCAGCTAGCCTATGATGGGCTGTCACTAGATAGGCTTAACTGTCAACTTTCCCATGGCTGCGTCATTCTCAGCCCGAGCTACACTCAAGAGTACACGAACAATGAAGCGCTAAGGGGAAAGTAGAAATCCTGCTTCATACAAGTTGCCGAGTAAGCGATCAATGAAACCCTATGGTGAAAATCAAACTCCGGCATGATACAAGTTGCAAGATCACCCAGCTAGCCTATGATGGGTTGTCACTAGATAGGCTTAACTGTCAACTTTCACATGGCTGCGACCTTCTCAGCCCGAGCTACACTCAAGAGTACACGATCAATGAAACCCTATGGGGAAAATCAAACTCCGACATGGTACAAGTTGCAAGATCACCCAGCTAGCCTATGATGGGCTGTCACTAGATAGGCTTAACTGTCAACTTTCCCATGGCTGCGTCATTCTCAGCCCGATCTACACTCAAGAGTACACGATCAATGAAGCGCTAAGGGGAAAGTAGAAATCCTGCTTGATACAAGTTGCCGAGTAAGCAATCAATGAAACCCTATGGTGAAAATCAAACTCCGGCATGATACAAGTTGCAAGATCACCCAGCTAGCCTATGATGGGTTGTCACTAGATAGGCTTAACTGTCAACTTTCCCATGGCTGCGACCTTCTCAGCCCGAGCTACACTCAAGAGTACACGATCAATGAAACCCTATGGGGAAAATCAAACTCCGACTTGGTAGAAGTTGCAAGCTCACCCAGCTAGCCTATGATGGGCTGTCACTAGATAGGCTTAACTGTCAACTTTCCCATGGCTGCGTCATTCTCAGCCCGAGCTACACTCAAGAGTACACGATCAATGAAGCGCTAAGGGGAAAGTAGAAATCCTGCTTCATACAAGTTGCCGAGTAAGCGATCAATGAAACCCTATGGTGAAAATCAAACTCCGGCATGATACAAGTTGCAAGATCACCCAGCTAGCCTATGATGGGTTGTCACTAGATAGGCTTAACTGTCAACTTTCCCATGGCTGCGACCTTCTTAGCCCGAGCTACACTCAAGAGTACACGATCAATGAAACCCTATGGGGAAAATCAAACTCCGACATGGTACAAGTTGCAAGATCACCCAGCTAGCCTATGATGGGCTGTCAATAGATAGGCTTAACTGTCAACTTTCCCATGGCTGCGTCATTCTCAGCCCGATCTACACTCAAGAGTACACGATCAAAGAAGCGCTAAGGGGAAAGTAGAAATCCTGCTTGATACAAGTTGCCGGGTAAGCGATCAATGAAACCCTATGGTGAAAATCAATCTCCGGCATGATACAAGTTGCAAGATCACCCAGCTAGCCTATGATGGGTTGTCACTAGATAGGCTTAACTGTCAACTTTCCCATGGCTGCGACCTTCTCAGCCCGAGCTACACTCAAGAGTACACGATCAATGAAACCCTATGGGGAAAATCAAACTCCGACATGGTAGAAGTTGCAAGCTCACCCAGCTAGCCTATGATGGGCTGTCACTAGATAGGCTTAACTGTCAACTTTCCCATGGCTGCGTCATTCTCAGCCCGAGCTACACTCAAGAGTACACGATCAATGAAGCGCTAAGGGGAAAGTAGAAATCCTGCTTTATACAAGTTGCCGAGTAAGCGATCAATGAAACCCTATGGTGAAAATCAAACTCCGGCATGATACAAGTTGCAAGATCACCCAGCTAGCCTATGATGGGTTGTCACTAGATAGGCTTAACTGTCAAATTTCCCATGGCTGCGACCTTCTCAGCCCGAGCTACACTCAAGAGTACACGATCAATGAAAACCTATGGGGAAAATCAAACTCCGACATGGTACAAGTTGCAAGCTCACCCAGCTAGCCTATGATTGGCTGTCACTAGATAGGCTTAACTGTCAACTTTCCCATGGCTGCGACCTTCTCAGCCCGAGCTACACTCAAGAGTACACGATCAATGAAACCCTATGGGGAAAATCAAACTCCGGCATGGTACAAGTTGCAAGATCACCCAGCTAGCCTATGATGGGCTGTCACTAGATAGGCTTAACTGTCAACTTTCCCATGGCTGCGTCATTCTCAGCCCGATCTACACTCAATAGTACACGATCAATGAAGCGCTAAGGGGAAAGTAGAAATCCTGCTTGATACAAGTTGCCGAGTAAGCGATCAATGAAACCCTATGGTGAAAATCAAACTCCGGCATGATACAAGTTGCAAGATCACCCAGCTAGCCTATGATGGGTTGTCACTAGATAGGCTTAACTGTCAACTTTCCCATGGCTGCGACCTTCTCAGCCCGTGCTACACTCAAGAGTACACGATCAATGAAACCCTATGGGGAAAATCAAACTCCGACATGGTACAAGCTGCAAGCTCACCCAGCTAGCCTATGATGGGCTGTCACTAGATAGGCTTAACTGTCAACTTTCCCATGGCTGCGACCTTCTCAGCCCGAGTTACACTCAAGAGTACACGATCAATGAAACCCTATGGGGAAAATCAAACTCCGACATGGTAGAAGTTGCAAGCTCACCCAGCTAGCCTATGATGGGCTGTCACTAGATAGGCTTAACTGTCAACTTTCCCATGGCTGCGACCTTCTCAGCCCGAGTTACACTCAAGAGTACACGATCAATGAAACCCTATGGCAAAATCAAACTCCGACATGGTAGAAGTTGCAAGCTCACCCAACTAGCCTATGATGGGCTGTCACTAGATAGGCTTAACTGTCAACTTTCCCATGGCTGCGTCATTCTCAGCCCGAGCTACACTCAAGAGTACACGATCAATGAAGCGCTAAGGGGAAAGTAGAAATCCTGCTTCATACAAGTTGCCGAGTAAGCGATCAATGAAACCCTATGGTGAAAATCAAACTCCGGCATGATACAAGTTGCAAGATCACCCAGCTAGCCTATGATGGGTTGTCACTAGATAGGCTTAACTGTCAACTTTCCCATGGCTGCGACCTTCTCAGCCCGAGCTACACTCAAGAGTACACGATCAATGAAAACCTATGGGGAAAATCAAACTCCGACATGGTACAAGTTGCAAGCTCACCCAGCTAGCCTATGATGGGCTGTCACTAGATAGGCTTAACTGTCAACTTTCCCATGGCTGCGTCATTCTCAGCCCGATCTACACTCAAGAGTACACGATCAATGAAGCGCTAAGGGGAAAGTAGAAATCCTGCTTGATACAAGTTGCCGAGTAAGCGATCAATGAAACCCTATGGTGAAAATCAAACTCCGGCATGATACAAGTTGCAAGATCACCCAGCTAGCCTATGATGGGTTGTCACTAGATAGGCTTAACTGTCAACTTTCCCATGGCTGCGACCTTCTCAGCCCGAGCTACACTCAAGAGTACACGATCAATGAAACCCTATGGGGAAAATCAAACTCCGACATGGTAGAAGTTGCAAGCTCACCCAGCTAGCCTATGATGGGCTTTCACTAGATAGGCTTAACTGTCAACTTTCCCATGGCTGCGTCATTCTCAGCCCGAGCTACACTCAAGAGTACACGATCAATGAAGCGCTAAGGGGAAAGAAGAAATCCTGCTTCATACAAGTTGCCGAGTAAGCAATCAATGAAACCCTATGGTGAAAATCAAACTCCGGCATGATACAAGTTGCAAGATCACCCAGCTAGCCTATGATGGGTTGTCACTAGATAGGCTTAACTGTCAACTTTCACATGGCTGCTACCTTCTCAGCCCGAGCTACACTCAAGAGTACACGATCAATGAAACCCTATGGGGAAAATCAAACTCCGACATGGTACAAGTTGCAAGATCACCCAGCTAGCCTATGATGGGCTGTCACTAGATAGGCTTAACTGTCAACTTTCCCATGGCTGCGTCATTCTCAGCCCGATCTACACTCAAGAGTACACGATCAATGAAGCGCTAAGGGGAAAGTAGAAATCCTGCTTGATACAAGTTGCCGGGTAAGCGATCAATGAAACCCTATGGTGAAAATCAATCTCCGGCATGATACAAGTTGCAAGATCACCCAGCTAGCCTATGATGGGTTGTCACTAGATAGGCTTAACTGTCAACTTTCCCATGGCTGCGACCTTCTCAGCCCGAGCTACACTCAAGAGTACACGATCAATGAAACCCTATGGGGAAAATCAAACTCCGACATGGTAGAAGTTGCAAGCTCACCCAGCTAGCCTATGATGGGCTGTCACTAGATAGGCTTAACTGTCAACTTTCCCATGGCTGCGTCATTCTCAGCCCGAGCTACACTCAAGAGTACACGATCAATGAAGCGCTAAGGGGAAAGTAGAAATCCTGCTTTATACAAGTTGCCGAGTAAGCGATCAATGAAACCCTATGGTGAAAATCAAACTCCGGCATGATACAAGTTGCAAGATCACCCAGCTAGCCTATGATGGGTTGTCACTAGATAGGCTTAACTGTCAAATTTCCCATGGCTGCGACCTTCTCAGCCCGAGCTACACTCAAGAGTACACGATCAATGAAAACCTATGGGGAAAATCAAACTCCGACATGGTACAAGTTGCAAGCTCACCCAGCTAGCCTATGATGGGCTGTCACTAGATAGGCTTAACTGTCAACTTTCCCATGGCTGCGTCATTCTCAGCCCGATCTACACTCAATAGTACACGATCAATGAAGCGCTAAGGGGAAAGTAGAAATCCTGCTTGATACAAGTTGCCGAGTAAGCGATCAATGAAACCCTATGGTGAAAATCAAACTCCGGCATGATACAAGTTGCAAGATCACCCAGCTAGCCTATGATGGGTTGTCACTAGATAGGCTTAACTGTCAACTTTCCCATGGCTGCGACCTTCTCAGCCCGTGCTACACTCAAGAGTACACGATCAATGAAACCCTATGGGGAAAATCAAACTCCGACATGGTAGAAGTTGCAAGCTCACCCAGCTAGCCTATGATGGGCTGTCACTAGATAGGCTTAACTGTCAACTTTCCCATGGCTGCGACCTTCTCAGCCCGAGTTACACTCAAGAGTACACGATCAATGAAACCCTATGGGGAAAATCAAACTCCGACATGGTAGAAGTTGCAAGCTCACCCAGCTAGCCTATGATGGGCTGTCACTAGATAGGCTTAACTGTCAACTTTCCCATGGCTGCGACCTTCTCAGCCCGAGTTACACTCAAGAGTACACGATCAATGAAACCCTATGGCAAAATCAAACTCCGACATGGTAGAAGTTGCAAGCTCACCCAACTAGCCTATGATGGGCTGTCACTAGATAGGCTTAACTGTCAACTTTCCCATGGCTGCGTCATTCTCAGCCCGAGCTACACTCAAGAGTACACGATCAATGAAGCGCTAAGGGGAAAGTAGAAATCCTGCTTCATACAAGTTGCCGAGTAAGCGATCAATGAAACCCTATGGTGAAAATCAAACTCCGGCATGATACAAGTTGCAAGATCACCCAGCTAGCCTATGATGGGTTGTCACTAGATAGGCTTAACTGTCAACTTTCCCATGGCTGCGACCTTCTCAGCCCGAGCTACACTCAAGAGTACACGATCAATGAAAACCTATGGGGAAAATCAAACTCCGACATGGTACAAGTTGCAAGCTCACCCAGCTAGCCTATGATGGGCTGTCACTAGATAGGCTTAACTGTCAACTTTCCCATGGCTGCGTCATTCTCAGCCCGATCTACACTCAAGAGTACACGATCAATGAAGCGCTAAGGGGAAAGTAGAAATCCTGCTTGATACAAGTTGCCGAGTAAGCGATCAATGAAACCCTATGGTGAAAATCAAACTCCGGCATGATACAAGTTGCAAGATCACCCAGCTAGCCTATGATGGGTTGTCACTAGATAGGCTTAACTGTCAACTTTCACATGGCTGCGACCTTCTCAGCCCGAGCTACACTCAAGAGTACACGATCAATGAAACCCTATGGGGAAAATCAAACTCCGGCATGATACAAGTTGCAAGATCACCCAGCTAGCCTATGATGGGTTGTCACTAGATAGGCTTAACTGTCAACTTTCCCATGGCTGCGACCTTCTCAGCCCGAGCTACACTCAAGAGTACACGATCAATGAAACCCTATGGGGAAAATCAAACTCCGACATTGTAGAAGTTGCAAGCTCACCCAGCTAGCCTATGATGGGCTGTCACTAGATAGGCTTAACTGTCAACTTTCCCATGGCTGCGTCATTCTCAGCCCGATCTACACTCAAGAGTACACGATCAATGAAGCGCTAAGGGGAAAGTAGAAATCCTGCTTGATACAAGTTGCCGGGGTAAGCGATCAATGAAACCCTATGGTGAAAATCAATCTCCGGCATGATACAAGTTGCAAGATCACCCAGCTAGCCTATGATGGGTTGTCACTAGATAGGCTTAACTGTCAACTTTCCCATGGCTGCGACCTTCTCAGCCCGAGCTACACTCAAGAGTACACGATCAATGAAACCCTATGGGGAAAAATCAAACTCCGACATGGTACAAGTTGCAAGCTCACCCAGCTAGCCTATGATGGGCTGTCACTAGATAGGCTTAACTGTCAACTTTCCCATGGCTGCGTCATTCTCAGCCCGAGCTACACTCAAGAGTACACGATCAATGAAGCGCTAAGGGGAAAGTAGAAATCCTGCTTCATACAAGTTGCCGAGTAAGCGATCAATGAAACCCTATGGTGAAAATCAAACTCCGGCATGATACAAGTTGCAAGATCACCCAGCTAGTCTATGATGGGTTGTCACTAGATAGGCTTAACTGTCAACTTTCACATGGCTGCTACCTTCTCAGCCCGAGCTACACTCAAGAGTACACGATCAATGAAACCCTATGGGGAAAATCAAACTCCGACATGGTACAAGTTGCAAGATCACCCAGCTAGCCTATGATGGGCTGTCACTAGATAGGCTTAACTGTCAACTTTCCCATGGCTGCGTCATTCTCAGCCCGAGCTACACTCAAGAGTACACGATCAATGAAGCGCTAAGGGGAAAGTAGAAATCCTGCTTTATACAAGTTGCCGAGTAAGCGATCAATGAAACCCTATGGTGAAAATCAAACTCCGGCATGATACAAGTTGCAAGATCACCCAGCTAGCCTATGATGGGTTGTCACTAGATAGGCTTAACTGTCAAATTTCCCATGGCTGCGACCTTCTCAGCCCGAGCTACACTCAAGAGTACACGATCAATGAAAACCTATGGGGAAAATCAAACTCCGACATGGTACAAGTTGCAAGCTCACCCAGCTAGCCTATGATGGGCTGTCACTAGATAGGCTTAACTGTCAACTTTCCCATGGCTGCGTCATTCTCAGCCCGATCTACACTCAATAGTACACGATCAATGAAGCGCTAAGGGGAAAGTAGAAATCCTGCTTGATACAAGTTGCCGAGTAAGCGATCAATGAAACCCTATGGTGAAAATCAAACTCCGGCATGATACAAGTTGCAAGATCACCCAGCTAGCCTATGATGGGTTGTCACTAGATAGGCTTAACTGTCAACTTTCCCATGGCTGCGACCTTCTCAGCCCGTGCTACACTCAAGAGTACACGATCAATGAAACCCTATGGGGAAAATCAAACTCCGACATGGTACAAGCTGCAAGCTCACCCAGCTAGCCTATGATGGGCTGTCACTAGATAGGCTTAACTGTCAACTTTCCCATGGCTGCGACCTTCTCAGCCCGAGTTACACTCAAGAGTACACGATCAATGAAACCCTATGGGGAAAATCAAACTCCGACATGGTACAAGCTGCAAGCTCACCCAGCTAGCCTATGATGGGCTGTCACTAGATAGGCTTAACTGTCAACTTTCCCATGGCTGCGACCTTCTCAGCCCGAGTTACACTCAAGAGTACACGATCAATGAAACCCTATGGCAAAATCAAACTCCGACATGGTAGAAGTTGCAAGCTCACCCAGCTAGCCTATGATGGGCTGTCACTAGATAGGCTTAACTGTCAACTTTCCCATGGCTGCGACCTTCTCAGCCGAGTTACACTCAAGAGTACACGATCAATGAAACCCTATGGCAAAATCAAACTCCGACATGGTAGAAGTTGCAAGCTCACCCAACTAGCCTATGATGGGCTGTCACTAGATAGGCTTAACTGTCAACTTTCCCATGGCTGCGTCATTCTCAGCCCGAGCTACACTCAAGAGTACACGATCAATGAAGCGCTAAGGGGAAAGTAGAAATCCTGCTTCATACAAGTTGCCGAGTAAGCGATCAATGAAACCCTATGGTGAAAATCAAACTCCGGCATGATACAAGTTGCAAGATCACCCAGCTAGCCTATGATGGGTTGTCACTAGATAGGGCTTAACTGTCAACTTTCCCATGGCTGCGACCTTCTCAGCCCGAGCTACACTCAAGAGTACACGATCAATGAAAACCTATGGGGAAAATCAAACTCCGACATGGTACAAGTTGCAAGCTCACCCAGCTAGCCTATGATGGGCTGTCACTAGATAGGCTTAACTGTCAACTTTCCCATGGCTGCGTCATTCTCAGCCCGATCTACACTCAAGAGTACACGATCAATGAAGCGCTAAGGGGAAAGTAGAAATCCTGCTTGATACAAGTTGCCGAGTAAGCGATCAATGAAACCCTATGGTGAAAATCAAACTCCGGCATGATACAAGTTGCAAGATCACCCAGCTAGCCTATGATGGGTTGTCACTAGATAGGCTTAACTGTCAACTTTCCCATGGCTGCGACCTTCTCAGCCCGAGCTACACTCAAGAGTACACGATCAATGAAACCCTATGGGGAAAATCAAACTCCGACATGGTAGAAGTTGCAAGCTCACCCAGCTAGCCTATGATGGGCTGTCACTAGATAGGCTTAACTGTCAACTTTCCCATGGCTGCGTCATTCTCAGCCCGATCTACACTCAAGAGTACACGATCAATGAAGCGCTAAGGGGAAAGTAGAATCCTGCTTGATACAAGTTGCCGGGTAAGCGATCAATGAAACCCTATGGTGAAAATCAATCTCCGGCATGATACAAGTTGCAAGATCACCCAGCTAGCCTATGATGGGTTGTCACTAGATAGGCTTAACTGTCAACTTTCCCATGGCTGCGACCTTCTCAGCCCGAGCTACACTCAAGAGTACACGATCAATGAAACCCTATGGGGAAAATCAAACTCCGACATGGTAGAAGTTGCAAGCTCACCCCAGCTAGCCTATGATGGGCTGTCACTAGATAGGCTTAACTGTCAACTTTCCCATGGCTGCGTCATTCTCAGCCCGAGCTACACTCAAGAGTACACGATCAATGAAGCGCTAAGGGGAAAGTAGAAATCCTGCTTTATACAAGTTGCCGAGTAAGCGATCAATGAAACCCTATGGTGAAAATCAAACTCCGGCATGATACAAGTTGCAAGATCACCCAGCTAGCCTATGATGGGTTGTCACTAGATAGGCTTAACTGTCAAATTTCCCATGGCTGCGACCTTCTCAGCCCGAGCTACACTCAAGAGTACACGATCAATGAAAACCTATGGGGAAAATCAAACTCCGACATGGTACAAGTTGCAAGCTCACCCAGCTAGCCTATGATTGGCTGTCACTAGATAGGCTTAACTGTCAACTTTCCCATGGCTGCGACCTTCTCAGCCCGAGCTACACTCAAGAGTACACGATCAATGAAACCCTATGGGGAAAATCAAACTCCGACATGGTAGAAGTTGCAAGCTCACCCAGCTAGCCTATGATGGGCTGTCACTAGATAGGCTTAACTGTCAACTTTCCCATGGCTGCGTCATTCTCAGCCCGAGCTACACTCAAGAGTACACGAACAATGAAGCGCTAAGGGGAAAGTAGAAATCCTGCTTCATACAAGTTGCCGAGTAAGCGATCAATGAAACCCTATGGTGAAAATCAAACTCCGGGCATGATACAAGTTGCAAGATCACCCAGCTAGCCTATGATGGGTTGTCACTAGATAGGCTTAACTGTCAACTTTCACATGGCTGCGACCTTCTCAGCCCGAGCTACACTCAAGAGTACACGATCAATGAAACCCTATGGGGAAAATCAAACTCCGACATGGTACAAGTTGCAAGATCACCCAGCTAGCCTATGATGGGCTGTCACTAGATAGGCTTAACTGTCAACTTTCCCATGGCTGCGTCATTCTCAGCCCGATCTACACTCAAGAGTACACGATCAATGAAGCGCTAAGGGGAAAGTAGAAATCCTGCTTCATACAAGTTGCCGAGTAAGCGAATCAATGAAACCCTATGGTGAAAATCAAACTCCGGCATGATACAAGTTGCAAGATCACCCAGCATAGCCTATGATGGGTTGTCACTAGATAAGGCTTAACTGTCAACTTTCCCATGGCTGCGACCTTCTCAGCCCGAGCTACACTCAAGAGTACACGATCAATGAAACCCTATGGGGAAAATCAAACTCCGACATGGTACAAGTTGCAAGCTCACCCAGCTAGCCTATGATGGGCTGTCACTAGATAGGCTTAACTGTCAACTTTCCCATGGCTGCGTCATTCTCAGCCCGAGCTACACTCAAGAGTACACGATCAATGAAGCGCTAAGGGGAAAGTAGAAATCCTGCTTCATACAAGTTGCCGAGTAAGCGATCAATGAAACCCTATGGTGAAAATCAAACTCCGGCATGATACAAGTTGCAAGATCACCCAGCTAGCCTATGATGGGTTGTCACTTAGATAGGCTTAACTGTCAACTTTCCCATGGCTGCGACCTTCTCAGCCCGAGCTACACTCAAGAGTACACGATCAATGAAACCCTATGGGGAAAATCAAACTCCGACATGGTACAAGTTGCAAGATCACCCAGCTAGCCTATGATGGGCTGTCACTAGATAGGCTTAACTGTCAACTTTCCCATGGCTGCGTCATTCTCAGCCCGAGCTACACTCAAGAGTACACGATCAATGAAGCGCTAAGGGGAAAGTAGAAATCCTGCTTCATACAAGTTGCCGGGTAAGCGATCAATGAAACCCTATGGTGAAAATCAAACTCCGGCATGATACAAGTTGCAAGATCACCCAGCTAGCCTATGATGGGTTGTCACTAGATAGGCTTAACTGTCAACTTTCCCATGGCTGCGACCTTCTCAGCCCGAGCTACTACTCAAGAGTACACGATCAATGAAAACCCTATGGGGAAAATCAAACTCCGACATGGTAGAAGTTGCAAGCTCACCCAGCTAGCCTATGATGGGCTGTCACTAGATAGGCTTAACTGTCAACTTTCCCATGGCTGCGTCATTCTCAGCCCGAGCTACACTCAAGAGTACACGATCAATGAAGCGCTAAGGGGAAAGTAGAAATCCTGCTTCATACAAGTTGCCGAGTAAATGAAACCCTATGGTGAAAATCAAACTCCGGCATGATACAAGTTGCAAGATCACCCAGCTAGCCTATGATGGGTTGTCACTAGATAGGCTTAACTGTCAAATTTCCCATGGCTGCGACCTTCTCAGCCCGAGCTACACTCAAGAGTACACGATCAATGAAAACCTATGGGGAAAATCAAACTCCGACATGGTACAAGTTGCAAGCTCACCCAGCTAGCCTATGATTGGCTGTCACTAGATAGGCTTAACTGTCAACTTTCCCATGGCTGCGACCTTCTCAGCCCGAGCTACACTCAAGAGTACACGATCAATGAAACCCTATGGGGAAAATCAAACTCCGACATGGTAGAAGTTGCAAGCTCACCCAGCTAGCCTATGATGGGCTGTCACTAGATAGGCTTAACTGTCAACTTTCCCATGGCTGCGTCATTCTCAGCCCGAGCTACACTCAAGAGTACACGAACAATGAAGCGCTAAGGGGAAAGTAGAAATCCTGCTTCATACAAGTTGCCGAGTAAGCGATCAATGAAACCCTATGGTGAAAATCAAACTCCGGCATGATACAAGTTGCAAGATCACCCAGCTAGCCTATGATGGGTTGTCACTAGATAGGCTTAACTGTCAACTTTCACATGGCTGCGACCTTCTCAGCCCGAGCTACACTCAAGAGTACACGATCAATGAAACCCTATGGGGAAAATCAAACTCCGACATGGTACAAGTTGCAAGATCACCCAGCTAGCCTATGATGGGCTGTCACTAGATAGGCTTAACTGTCAACTTTCCCATGGCTGCGTCATTCTCAGCCCGATCTACACTCAAGAGTACACGATCAATGAAGCGCTAAGGGGAAAGTAGAAATCCTGCTTGATACAAGTTGCCGAGTAAGCGATCAATGAAACCCTATGGTGAAAATCAAACTCCGGCATGATACAAGTTGCAAGATCACCCAGCTAGCCTATGATGGGTTGTCACTAGATAGGCTTAACTGTCAACTTTCCCATGGCTGCGACCTTCTCAGCCCGAGCTACACTCAAGAGTACACGATCAATGAAACCCTATGGGGAAAATCAAACTCCGACTTGGTAGAAGTTGCAAGCTCACCCAGCTAGCCTATGATGGGCTGTCACTAGATAGGCTTAACTGTCAACTTTCCCATGGCTGCGTCATTCTCAGCCCGAGCTACACTCAAGAGTACACGATCAATGAAGCGCTAAGGGAAAGTAGAAATCCTGCTTCATACAAGTTGCCGAGTAAGCGATCAATGAAACCCTATGGTGAAAATCAAACTCCGGCATGATACAAGTTGCAAGATCACCCAGCTAGCCTATGATGGGTTGTCACTAGATAGGCTTAACTGTCAACTTTCCCATGGCTGCGACCTTCTTAGCCCGAGCTACACTCAAGAGTACACGATCAATGAAACCCTATGGGGAAAATCAAACTCCGACATGGTACAAGTTGCAAGATCACCCAGCTAGCCTATGATGGGCTGTCAATAGATAGGCTTAACTGTCAACTTTCCCATGGCTGCGTCATTCTCAGCCCGATCTACACTCAAGAGTACACGATCAAAGAAGCGCTAAGGGGAAAGTAGAAATCCTGCTTGATACAAGTTGCCGGGTAAGCGATCAATGAAACCCTATGGTGAAAATCAATCTCCGGCATGATACAAGTTGCAAGATCACCCAGCTAGCCTATGATGGGTTGTCACTAGATAGGCTTAACTGTCAACTTTCCCATGGCTGCGACCTTCTCAGCCCGAGCTACACTCAAGAGTACACGATCAATGAAACCCTATGGGGAAAATCAAACTCCGACATGGTAGAAGTTGCAAGCTCACCCAGCTAGCCTATGATGGGCTGTCACTAGATAGGCTTAACTGTCAACTTTCCCATGGCTGCGTCATTCTCAGCCCGAGCTACACTCAAGAGTACACGATCAATGAAGCGCTAAGGGGAAAGTAGAAATCCTGCTTTATACAAGTTGCCGAGTAAGCGATCAATGAAACCCTATGGTGAAAATCAAACTCCGGCATGATACAAGTTGCAAGATCACCCAGCTAGCCTATGATGGGTTGTCACTAGATAGGCTTAACTGTCAAATTTCCCATGGCTGCGACCTTCTCAGCCCGAGCTACACTCAAGAGTACACGATCAATGAAAACCTATGGGGAAAATCAAACTCCGACATGGTACAAGTTGCAAGCTCACCCAGCTAGCCTATGATTGGCTGTCACTAGATAGGCTTAACTGTCAACTTTCCCATGGCTGCGACCTTCTCAGCCCGAGCTACACTCAAGAGTACACGATCAATGAAACCCTATGGGGAAAATCAAACTCCGACATGGTAGAAGTTGCAAGCTCACCCAGCTAGCCTATGATGGGCTGTCACTAGATAGGCTTAACTGTCAACTTTCCCATGGCTGCGTCATTCTCAGCCCGAGCTACACTCAAGAGTACACGATCAATGAAGCGCTAAGGGGAAAGAAGAAATCCTGCTTCATACAAGTTGCCGAGTAAGCAATCAATGAAACCCTATGGTGAAAATCAAACTCCGGCATGATACAAGTTGCAAGATCACCCAGCTAGCCTATGATGGGTTGTCACTAGATAGGCTTAACTGTCAACTTTCACATGGCTGCTACCTTCTCAGCCCGAGCTACACTCAAGAGTACACGATCAATGAAACCCTATGGGGAAAATCAAACTCCGACATGGTACAAGTTGCAAGATCACCCAGCTAGCCTATGATGGGCTGTCACTAGATAGCTTAACTGTCAACTTTCCCATGGCTGCGTCATTCTCAGCCCGATCTACACTCAAGAGTACACGATCAATGAAGCGCTAAGGGGAAAGTAGAAATCCTGCTTGATACAAGTTGCCGAGTAAGCGATCAATGAAACCCTATGGTGAAAATCAATCTCCGGCATGATACAAGTTGCAAGATCACCCAGCTAGCCTATGATGGGTTGTCACTAGATAGGCTTAACTGTCAACTTTCCCATGGCTGCGACCTTCTCAGCCCGAGCTACACTCAAGAGTACACGATCAATGAAACCCTATGGGGAAAATCAAACTCCGACATGGTAGAAGTTGCAAGCTCACCCAGCTAGCCTATGATGGGCTGTCACTAGATAGGCTTAACTGTCAACTTTCCCATGGCTGCGTCATTCTCAGCCCGAGCTACACTCAAGAGTACACGATCAATGAAGCGCTAAGGGGAAAGTAGAAATCCTGCTTTATACAAGTTGCCGAGTAAGCGATCAATGAAACCCTATGGTGAAAATCAAACTCCGGCATGATACAAGTTGCAAGATCACCCAGCTAGCCTATGATGGGTTGTCACTAGATAGGCTTAACTGTCAAATTTCCCATGGCTGCGACCTTCTCAGCCCGAGCTACACTCAAGAGTACACGATCAATGAAAACCTATGGGGAAAATCAAACTCCGACATGGTACAAGTTGCAAGCTCACCCAGCTAGCCTATGATTGGCTGTCACTAGATAGGCTTAACTGTCAACTTTCCCATGGCTGCGACCTTCTCAGCCCGAGCTACACTCAAGAGTACACGATCAATGAAACCCTATGGGGAAAATCAAACTCCGACATGGTAGAAGTTGCAAGCTCACCCAGCTAGCCTATGATGGGCTGTCACTAGATAGGCTTAACTGTCAACTTTCCCATGGCTGCGTCATTCTCAGCCCGAGCTACACTCAAGAGTACACGAACAATGAAGCGCTAAGGGGAAAGTAGAAATCCTGCTTCATACAAGTTGCCGAGTAAGCGATCAATGAAACCCTATGGTGAAAATCAAACTCCGGCATGATACAAGTTGCAAGATCACCCAGCTAGCCTATGATGGGTTGTCACTAGATAGGCTTAACTGTCAACTTTCACATGGCTGCGACCTTCTCAGCCCGAGCTACACTCAAGAGTACACGATCAATGAAACCCTATGGGGAAAATCAAACTCCGACATGGTACAAGTTGCAAGATCACCCAGCTAGCCTATGATGGGCTGTCACTAGATAGGCTTAACTGTCAACTTTCCCATGGCTGCGTCATTCTCAGCCCGATCTACACTCAAGAGTACACGATCAATGAAGCGCTAAGGGGAAAGTAGAAATCCTGCTTGATACAAGTTGCCGAGTAAGCGATCAATGAAACCCTATGGTGAAAATCAAACTCCGGCATGATACAAGTTGCAAGATCACCCAGCTAGCCTATGATGGGTTGTCACTAGATAGGCTTAACTGTCAACTTTCACATGGCTGCGACCTTCTCAGCCCGAGCTACACTCAAGAGTACACGATCAATGAAACCCTATGGGGAAAATCAAACTCCGACATGGTACAAGTTGCAAGATCACCCAGCTAGCCTATGATGGGCTGTCACTAGATAGGCTTAACTGTCAACTTTCCCATGGCTGCGTCATTCTCAGCCCGATCTACACTCAAGAGTACACGATCAATGAAGCGCTAAGGGGAAAGTAGAAATCCTGCTTGATACAAGTTGCCGAGTAAGCGATCAATGAAACCCTATGGTGAAAATCAAACTCCGGCATGATACAAGTTGCAAGATCACCCAGCTAGCCTATGATGGGTTGTCACTAGATAGGCTTAACTGTCAACTTTCCCATGGCTGCGACCTTCTCAGCCCGAGCTACACTCAAGAGTACACGATCAATGAAACCCTATGGGGAAAATCAAACTCCGACATGGTAGAAGTTGCAAGCTCACCCAGCTAGCCTATGATGGGCTGTCACTAGATAGGCTTAACTGTCAACTTTCCCATGGCTGCGTCATTCTCAGCCCGAGCTACACTCAAGAGTACACGATCAATGAAGCGCTAAGGGGAAAGTAGAAATCCTGCTTCATACAAGTTGCCGAGTAAGCGATCAATGAAACCCTATGGTGAAAATCAAACTCCGGCATGATACAAGTTGCAAGATCACCCAGCTAGCCTATGATGGGTTGTCACTAGATAGGCTTAACTGTCAACTTTCCCATGGCTGCGACCTTCTTAGCCCGAGCTACACTCAAGAGTACACGATCAATGAAACCCTATGGGGAAAATCAAACTCCGACATGGTACAAGTTGCAAGATCACCCAGCTAGCCTATGATGGGCTGTCAATAGATAGGCTTAACTGTCAACTTTCCCATGGCTGCGTCATTCTCAGCCCGATCTACACTCAAGAGTACACGATCAAAGAAGCGCTAAGGGGAAAGTAGAAATCCTGCTTGATACAAGTTGCCGGGTAAGCGATCAATGAAACCCTATGGTGAAAATCAATCTCCGGCATGATACAAGTTGCAAGATCACCCAGCTAGCCTATGATGGGTTGTCACTAGATAGGCTTAACTGTCAACTTTCCCATGGCTGCGACCTTCTCAGCCCGAGCTACACTCAAGAGTACACGATCAATGAAACCCTATGGGGAAAATCAAACTCCGACATGGTAGAAGTTGCAAGCTCACCCAGCTAGCCTATGATGGGCTGTCACTAGATAGGCTTAACTGTCAACTTTCCCATGGCTGCGTCATTCTCAGCCCGAGCTACACTCAAGAGTACACGATCAATGAAGCGCTAAGGGGAAAGTAGAAATCCTGCTTTATACAAGTTGCCGAGTAAGCGATCAATGAAACCCTATGGTGAAAATCAAACTCCGGCATGATACAAGTTGCAAGATCACCCAGCTAGCCTATGATGGGTTGTCACTAGATAGGCTTAACTGTCAAATTTCCCATGGCTGCGACCTTCTCAGCCCGAGCTACACTCAAGAGTACACGATCAATGAAAACCTATGGGAAAATCAAACTCCGACATGGTACAAGTTGCAAGCTCACCCAGCTAGCCTATGATTGGCTGTCACTAGATAGGCTTAACTGTCAACTTTCCCATGGCTGCGACCTTCTCAGCCCGAGCTACACTCAAGAGTACACGATCAATGAAACCCTATGGGGAAAATCAAACTCCGACATGGTAGAAGTTGCAAGCTCACCCAGCTAGCCTATGATGGGCTGTCACTAGATAGGCTTAACTGTCAACTTTCCCATGGCTGCGTCATTCTCAGCCCGAGCTACACTCAAGAGTACACGATCAATGAAGCGCTAAGGGGAAAGTAGAAATCCTGCTTCATACAAGTTGCCGAGTAAGCGATCAATGAAACCCTATGGTGAAAATCAAACTCCGGCATGATACAAGTTGCAAGATCACCCAGCTAGCCTATGATGGGTTGTCACTAGATAGGCTTAACTGTCAACTTTCACATGGCTGCGACCTTCTCAGCCCGAGCTACACTCAAGAGTACACGATCAATGAAACCCTATGGGGAAAATCAAACTCCGACATGGTACAAGTTGCAAGATCACCCAGCTAGCCTATGATGGGCTGTCACTAGATAGGCTTAACTGTCAACTTTCCCATGGCTGCGTCATTCTCAGCCCGATCTACACTCAAGAGTACACGATCAATGAAGCGCTAAGGGGAAAGTAGAAATCCTGCTTGATACAAGTTGCCGAGTAAGCGATCAATGAAACCCTATGGTGAAAATCAAACTCCGGCATGATACAAGTTGCAAGATCACCCAGCTAGCCTATGATGGGTTGTCACTAGATAGGCTTAACTGTCAACTTTCCCATGGCTGCGACCTTCTCAGCCCGAGCTACACTCAAGAGTACACGATCAATGAAACCCTATGGGGAAAATCAAACTCCGACTTGGTAGAAGTTGCAAGCTCACCCAGCTAGCCTATGATGGGCTGTCACTAGATAGGCTTAACTGTCAACTTTCCCATGGCTGCGTCATTCTCAGCCCGAGCTACACTCAAGAGTACACGATCAATGAAGCGCTAAGGGGAAAGTAGAAATCCTGCTTCATACAAGTTGCCGAGTAAGCGATCAATGAAACCCTATGGTGAAAATCAAACTCCGGCATGATACAAGTTGCAAGATCACCCAGCTAGCCTATGATGGGTTGTCACTAGATAGGCTTAACTGTCAACTTTCCCATGGCTGCGACCTTCTTAGCCCGAGCTACACTCAAGAGTACACGATCAATGAAACCCTATGGGGAAAATCAAACTCCGACATGGTACAAGTTGCAAGATCACCCAGCTAGCCTATGATGGGCTGTCAATAGATAGGCTTAACTGTCAACTTTCCCATGGCTGCGTCATTCTCAGCCCGATCTACACTCAAGAGTACACGATCAAAGAAGCGCTAAGGGGAAAGTAGAAATCCTGCTTGATACAAGTTGCCGGGTAAGCGATCAATGAAACCCTATGGTGAAAATCAATCTCCGGCATGATACAAGTTGCAAGATAACCCAGCTAGCCTATGATGGGTTGTCACTAGATAGGCTTAACTGTCAACTTTCCCATGGCTGCGACCTTCTCAGCCCGAGCTACACTCAAGAGTACACGATCAATGAAACCCTATGGGGAAAATCAAACTCCGACATGGTAGAAGTTGCAAGCTCACCCAGCTAGCCTATGATGGGCTGTCACTAGATAGGCTTAACTGTCAACTTTCCCATGGCTGCGTCATTCTCAGCCCGAGCTACACTCAAGAGTACACGATCAATGAAGCGCTAAGGGGAAAGTAGAAATCCTGCTTTATACAAGTTGCCGAGTAAGCGATCAATGAAACCCTATGGTGAAAATCAAACTCCGGCATGATACAAGTTGCAAGATCACCCAGCTAGCCTATGATGGGTTGTCACTAGATAGGCTTAACTGTCAAATTTCCCATGGCTGCGACCTTCTCAGCCCGAGCTACACTCAAGAGTACACGATCAATGAAAACCTATGGGGAAAATCAAACTCCGACATGGTACAAGTTGCAAGCTCACCCAGCTAGCCTATGATGGGCTGTCACTAGATAGGCTTAACTGTCAACTTTCCCATGGCTGCGACCTTCTCAGCCCGAGCTACACTCAAGAGTACACGATCAATGAAACCCTATGGGGAAAATCAAACTCCGGCATGGTACAAGTTGCAAGATCACCCAGCTAGCCTATGATGGGCTGTCACTAGATAGGCTTAACTGTCAACTTTCCCATGGCTGCGTCATTCTCAGCCCGATCTACACTCAATAGTACACGATCAATGAAGCGCTAAGGGGAAAGTAGAAATCCTGCTTGATACAAGTTGCCGAGTAAGCGATCAATGAAACCCTATGGTGAAAATCAAACTCCGGCATGATACAAGTTGCAAGATCACCCAGCTAGCCTATGATGGGTTGTCACTAGATAGGCTTAACTGTCAACTTTCCCATGGCTGCGACCTTCTCAGCCCGTGCTACACTCAAGAGTACACGATCAATGAAACCCTATGGGGAAAATCAAACTCCGACATGGTACAAGCTGCAAGCTCACCCAGCTAGCCTATGATGGGCTGTCACTAGATAGGCTTAACTGTCAACTTTCCCATGGCTGCGACCTTCTCAGCCCGAGTTACACTCAAGAGTACACGATCAATGAAACCCTATGGGGAAAATCAAACTCCGACATGGTAGAAGTTGCAAGCTCACCCAGCTAGCCTATGATGGGCTGTCACTAGATAGGCTTAACTGTCAACTTTCCCATGGCTGCGACCTTCTCAGCCCGAGTTACACTCAAGAGTACACGATCAATGAAACCCTATGGCAAAATCAAACTCCGACATGGTAGAAGTTGCAAGCTCACCCAACTAGCCTATGATGGGCTGTCACTAGATAGGCTTAACTGTCAACTTTCCCATGGCTGCGTCATTCTCAGCCCGAGCTACACTCAAGAGTACACGATCAATGAAGCGCTAAGGGGAAAGTAGAAATCCTGCTTCATACAAGTTGCCGAGTAAGCGATCAATGAAACCCTATGGTGAAAATCAAACTCCGGCATGATACAAGTTGCAAGATCACCCAGCTAGCCTATGATGGGTTGTCACTAGATAGGCTTAACTGTCAACTTTCCCATGGCTGCGACCTTCTCAGCCCGAGCTACACTCAAGAGTACACGATCAATGAAAACCTATGGGGAAAATCAAACTCCGACATGGTACAAGTTGCAAGCTCACCCAGCTAGCCTATGATGGGCTGTCACTAGATAGGCTTAACTGTCAACTTTCCCATGGCTGCGTCATTCTCAGCCCGATCTACACTCAAGAGTACACGATCAATGAAGCGCTAAGGGGAAAGTAGAAATCCTGCTTGATACAAGTTGCCGAGTAAGCGATCAATGAAACCCTATGGTGAAAATCAAACTCCGGCATGATACAAGTTGCAAGATCACCCAGCTAGCCTATGATGGGTTGTCACTAGATAGGCTTAACTGTCAACTTTCCCATGGCTGCGACCTTCTCAGCCCGAGCTACACTCAAGAGTACACGATCAATGAAACCCTATGGGGAAAATCAAACTCCGACATGGTAGAAGTTGCAAGCTCACCCAGCTAGCCTATGATGGGCTTTCACTAGATAGGCTTAACTGTCAACTTTCCCATGGCTGCGTCATTCTCAGCCCGAGCTACACTCAAGAGTACACGATCAATGAAGCGCTAAGGGGAAAGAAGAAATCCTGCTTCATACAAGTTGCCGAGTAAGCAATCAATGAAACCCTATGGTGAAAATCAAACTCCGGCATGATACAAGTTGCAAGATCACCCAGCTAGCCTATGATGGGTTGTCACTAGATAGGCTTAACTGTCAACTTTCACATGGCTGCTACCTTCTCAGCCCGAGCTACACTCAAGAGTACACGATCAATGAAACCCTATGGGGAAAATCAAACTCCGACATGGTACAAGTTGCAAGATCACCCAGCTAGCCTATGATGGGCTGTCACTAGATAGGCTTAACTGTCAACTTTCCCATGGCTGCGTCATTCTCAGCCCGATCTACACTCAAGAGTACACGATCAATGAAGCGCTAAGGGGAAAGTAGAAATCCTGCTTGATACAAGTTGCCGGGTAAGCGATCAATGAAACCCTATGGTGAAAATCAATCTCCGGCATGATACAAGTTGCAAGATCACCCAGCTAGCCTATGATGGGTTGTCACTAGATAGGCTTAACTGTCAACTTTCCCATGGCTGCGACCTTCTCAGCCCGAGCTACACTCAAGAGTACACGATCAATGAAACCCTATGGGGAAAATCAAACTCCGACATGGTAGAAGTTGCAAGCTCACCCAGCTAGCCTATGATGGGCTGTCACTAGATAGGCTTAACTGTCAACTTTCCCATGGCTGCGTCATTCTCAGCCCGAGCTACACTCAAGAGTACACGATCAATGAAGCGCTAAGGGGAAAGTAGAAATCCTGCTTTATACAAGTTGCCGAGTAAGCGATCAATGAAACCCTATGGTGAAAATCAAACTCCGGCATGATACAAGTTGCAAGATCACCCAGCTAGCCTATGATGGGTTGTCACTAGATAGGCTTAACTGTCAAATTTCCCATGGCTGCGACCTTCTCAGCCCGAGCTACACTCAAGAGTACACGATCAATGAAAACCTATGGGGAAAATCAAACTCCGACATGGTACAAGTTGCAAGCTCACCCAGCTAGCCTATGATGGGCTGTCACTAGATAGGCTTAACTGTCAACTTTCCCATGGCTGCGTCATTCTCAGCCCGATCTACACTCAATAGTACACGATCAATGAAGCGCTAAGGGGAAAGTAGAAATCCTGCTTGATACAAGTTGCCGAGTAAGCGATCAATGAAACCCTATGGTGAAAATCAAACTCCGGCATGATACAAGTTGCAAGATCACCCAGCTAGCCTATGATGGGTTGTCACTAGATAGGCTTAACTGTCAACTTTCCCATGGCTGCGACCTTCTCAGCCCGTGCTACACTCAAGAGTACACGATCAATGAAACCCTATGGGGAAAATCAAACTCCGACATGGTAGAAGTTGCAAGCTCACCCAGCTAGCCTATGATGGGCTGTCACTAGATAGGCTTAACTGTCAACTTTCCCATGGCTGCGACCTTCTCAGCCCGAGTTACACTCAAGAGTACACGATCAATGAAACCCTATGGGGAAAATCAAACTCCGACATGGTAGAAGTTGCAAGCTCACCCAGCTAGCCTATGATGGGCTGTCACTAGATAGGCTTAACTGTCAACTTTCCCATGGCTGCGACCTTCTCAGCCCGAGTTACACTCAAGAGTACACGATCAATGAAACCCTATGGCAAAATCAAACTCCGACATGGTAGAAGTTGCAAGCTCACCCAACTAGCCTATGATGGGCTGTCACTAGATAGGCTTAACTGTCAACTTTCCCATGGCTGCGTCATTCTCAGCCCGAGCTACACTCAAGAGTACACGATCAATGAAGCGCTAAGGGGAAAGTAGAAATCCTGCTTCATACAAGTTGCCGAGTAAGCGATCAATGAAACCCTATGGTGAAAATCAAACTCCGGCATGATACAAGTTGCAAGATCACCCAGCTAGCCTATGATGGGTTGTCACTAGATAGGCTTAACTGTCAACTTTCCCATGGCTGCGACCTTCTCAGCCCGAGCTACACTCAAGAGTACACGATCAATGAAAACCTATGGGGAAAATCAAACTCCGACATGGTACAAGTTGCAAGCTCACCCAGCTAGCCTATGATGGGCTGTCACTAGATAGGCTTAACTGTCAACTTTCCCATGGCTGCGTCATTCTCAGCCCGATCTACACTCAAGAGTACACGATCAATGAAGCGCTAAGGGGAAAGTAGAAATCCTGCTTGATACAAGTTGCCGAGTAAGCGATCAATGAAACCCTATGGTGAAAATCAAACTCCGGCATGATACAAGTTGCAAGATCACCCAGCTAGCCTATGATGGGTTGTCACTAGATAGGCTTAACTGTCAACTTTCACATGGCTGCGACCTTCTCAGCCCGAGCTACACTCAAGAGTACACGATCAATGAAACCCTATGGGGAAAATCAAACTCCGGCATGATACAAGTTGCAAGATCACCCAGCTAGCCTATGATGGGTTGTCACTAGATAGGCTTAACTGTCAACTTTCCCATGGCTGCGACCTTCTCAGCCCGAGCTACACTCAAGAGTACACGATCAATGAAACCCTATGGGGAAAATCAAACTCCGACATTGTAGAAGTTGCAAGCTCACCCAGCTAGCCTATGATGGGCTGTCACTAGATAGGCTTAACTGTCAACTTTCCCATGGCTGCGTCATTCTCAGCCCGATCTACACTCAAGAGTACACGATCAATGAAGCGCTAAGGGGAAAGTAGAAATCCTGCTTGATACAAGTTGCCGGGTAAGCGATCAATGAAACCCTATGGTGAAAATCAATCTCCGGCATGATACAAGTTGCAAGATCACCCAGCTAGCCTATGATGGGTTGTCACTAGATAGGCTTAACTGTCAACTTTCCCATGGCTGCGACCTTCTCAGCCCGAGCTACACTCAAGAGTACACGATCAATGAAACCCTATGGGGAAAATCAAACTCCGACATGGTACAAGTTGCAAGCTCACCCAGCTAGCCTATGATGGGCTGTCACTAGATAGGCTTAACTGTCAACTTTCCCATGGCTGCGTCATTCTCAGCCCGAGCTACACTCAAGAGTACACGATCAATGAAGCGCTAAGGGGAAAGTAGAAATCCTGCTTCATACAAGTTGCCGAGTAAGCGATCAATGAAACCCTATGGTGAAAATCAAACTCCGGCATGATACAAGTTGCAAGATCACCCAGCTAGTCTATGATGGGTTGTCACTAGATAGGCTTAACTGTCAACTTTCACATGGCTGCTACCTTCTCAGCCCGAGCTACACTCAAGAGTACACGATCAATGAAACCCTATGGGGAAAATCAAACTCCGACATGGTACAAGTTGCAAGATCACCCAGCTAGCCTATGATGGGCTGTCACTAGATAGGCTTAACTGTCAACTTTCCCATGGCTGCGTCATTCTCAGCCCGAGCTACACTCAAGAGTACACGATCAATGAAGCGCTAAGGGGAAAGTAGAAATCCTGCTTTATACAAGTTGCCGAGTAAGCGATCAATGAAACCCTATGGTGAAAATCAAACTCCGGCATGATACAAGTTGCAAGATCACCCAGCTAGCCTATGATGGGTTGTCACTAGATAGGCTTAACTGTCAAATTTCCCATGGCTGCGACCTTCTCAGCCCGAGCTACACTCAAGAGTACACGATCAATGAAAACCTATGGGGAAAATCAAACTCCGACATGGTACAAGTTGCAAGCTCACCCAGCTAGCCTATGATGGGCTGTCACTAGATAGGCTTAACTGTCAACTTTCCCATGGCTGCGTCATTCTCAGCCCGATCTACACTCAATAGTACACGATCAATGAAGCGCTAAGGGGAAAGTAGAAATCCTGCTTGATACAAGTTGCCGAGTAAGCGATCAATGAAACCCTATGGTGAAAATCAAACTCCGGCATGATACAAGTTGCAAGATCACCCAGCTAGCCTATGATGGGTTGTCACTAGATAGGCTTAACTGTCAACTTTCCCATGGCTGCGACCTTCTCAGCCCGTGCTACACTCAAGAGTACACGATCAATGAAACCCTATGGGGAAAATCAAACTCCGACATGGTACAAGCTGCAAGCTCACCCAGCTAGCCTATGATGGGCTGTCACTAGATAGGCTTAACTGTCAACTTTCCCATGGCTGCGACCTTCTCAGCCCGAGTTACACTCAAGAGTACACGATCAATGAAACCCTATGGGGAAAATCAAACTCCGACATGGTACAAGCTGCAAGCTCACCCAGCTAGCCTATGATGGGCTGTCACTAGATAGGCTTAACTGTCAACTTTCCCATGGCTGCGACCTTCTCAGCCCGAGTTACACTCAAGAGTACACGATCAATGAAACCCTATGGCAAAATCAAACTCCGACATGGTAGAAGTTGCAAGCTCACCCAGCTAGCCTATGATGGGCTGTCACTAGATAGGCTTAACTGTCAACTTTCCCATGGCTGCGACCTTCTCAGCCCGAGTTACACTCAAGAGTACACGATCAATGAAACCCTATGGCAAAATCAAACTCCGACATGGTAGAAGTTGCAAGCTCACCCAACTAGCCTATGATGGGCTGTCACTAGATAGGCTTAACTGTCAACTTTCCCATGGCTGCGTCATTCTCAGCCCGAGCTACACTCAAGAGTACACGATCAATGAAGCGCTAAGGGGAAAGTAGAAATCCTGCTTCATACAAGTTGCCGAGTAAGCGATCAATGAAACCCTATGGTGAAAATCAAACTCCGGCATGATACAAGTTGCAAGATCACCCAGCTAGCCTATGATGGGTTGTCACTAGATAGGCTTAACTGTCAACTTTCCCATGGCTGCGACCTTCTCAGCCCGAGCTACACTCAAGAGTACACGATCAATGAAAACCTATGGGGAAAATCAAACTCCGACATGGTACAAGTTGCAAGCTCACCCAGCTAGCCTATGATGGGCTGTCACTAGATAGGCTTAACTGTCAACTTTCCCATGGCTGCGTCATTCTCAGCCCGATCTACACTCAAGAGTACACGATCAATGAAGCGCTAAGGGGAAAGTAGAAATCCTGCTTGATACAAGTTGCCGAGTAAGCGATCAATGAAACCCTATGGTGAAAATCAAACTCCGGCATGATACAAGTTGCAAGATCACCCAGCTAGCCTATGATGGGTTGTCACTAGATAGGCTTAACTGTCAACTTTCCCATGGCTGCGACCTTCTCAGCCCGAGCTACACTCAAGAGTACACGATCAATGAAACCCTATGGGGAAAATCAAACTCCGACATGGTAGAAGTTGCAAGCTCACCCAGCTAGCCTATGATGGGCTGTCACTAGATAGGCTTAACTGTCAACTTTCCCATGGCTGCGTCATTCTCAGCCCGATCTACACTCAAGAGTACACGATCAATGAAGCGCTAAGGGGAAAGTAGAAATCCTGCTTGATACAAGTTGCCGGGTAAGCGATCAATGAAACCCTATGGTGAAAATCAATCTCCGGCATGATACAAGTTGCAAGATCACCCAGCTAGCCTATGATGGGTTGTCACTAGATAGGCTTAACTGTCAACTTTCCCATGGCTGCGACCTTCTCAGCCCGAGCTACACTCAAGAGTACACGATCAATGAAACCCTATGGGGAAAATCAAACTCCGACATGGTAGAAGTTGCAAGCTCACCCAGCTAGCCTATGATGGGCTGTCACTAGATAGGCTTAACTGTCAACTTTCCCATGGCTGCGTCATTCTCAGCCCGAGCTACACTCAAGAGTACACGATCAATGAAGCGCTAAGGGGAAAGTAGAAATCCTGCTTTATACAAGTTGCCGAGTAAGCGATCAATGAAACCCTATGGTGAAAATCAAACTCCGGCATGATACAAGTTGCAAGATCACCCAGCTAGCCTATGATGGGTTGTCACTAGATAGGCTTAACTGTCAAATTTCCCATGGCTGCGACCTTCTCAGCCCGAGCTACACTCAAGAGTACACGATCAATGAAAACCTATGGGGAAAATCAAACTCCGACATGGTACAAGTTGCAAGCTCACCCAGCTAGCCTATGATTGGCTGTCACTAGATAGGCTTAACTGTCAACTTTCCCATGGCTGCGACCTTCTCAGCCCGAGCTACACTCAAGAGTACACGATCAATGAAACCCTATGGGGAAAATCAAACTCCGACATGGTAGAAGTTGCAAGCTCACCCAGCTAGCCTATGATGGGCTGTCACTAGATAGGCTTAACTGTCAACTTTCCCATGGCTGCGTCATTCTCAGCCCGAGCTACACTCAAGAGTACACGAACAATGAAGCGCTAAGGGGAAAGTAGAAATCCTGCTTCATACAAGTTGCCGAGTAAGCGATCAATGAAACCCTATGGTGAAAATCAAACTCCGGCATGATACAAGTTGCAAGATCACCCAGCTAGCCTATGATGGGTTGTCACTAGATAGGCTTAACTGTCAACTTTCACATGGCTGCGACCTTCTCAGCCCGAGCTACACTCAAGAGTACACGATCAATGAAACCCTATGGGGAAAATCAAACTCCGACATGGTACAAGTTGCAAGATCACCCAGCTAGCCTATGATGGGCTGTCACTAGATAGGCTTAACTGTCAACTTTCCCATGGCTGCGTCATTCTCAGCCCGATCTACACTCAAGAGTACACGATCAATGAAGCGCTAAGGGGAAAGTAGAAATCCTGCTTGATACAAGTTGCCGAGTAAGCAATCAATGAAACCCTATGGTGAAAATCAAACTCCGGCATGATACAAGTTGCAAGATCACCCAGCTAGCCTATGATGGGTTGTCACTAGATAGGCTTAACTGTCAACTTTCCCATGGCTGCGACCTTCTCAGCCCGAGCTACACTCAAGAGTACACGATCAATGAAACCCTATGGGGAAAATCAAACTCCGACATGGTAGAAGTTGCAAGCTCACCCAGCTAGCCTATGATGGGCTGTCACTAGATAGGCTTAACTGTCAACTTTCCCATGGCTGCGTCATTCTCAGCCCGAGCTACACTCAAGAGTACACGATCAATGAAGCGCTAAGGGGAAAGTAGAAATCCTGCTTCATACAAGTTGCCGAGTAAGCGATCAATGAAACCCTATGGTGAAAATCAAACTCCGGCATGATACAAGTTGCAAGATCACCCAGCTAGCCTATGATGGGTTGTCACTAGATAGGCTTAACTGTCAACTTTCCCATGGCTGCGACCTTCTTAGCCCGAGCTACACTCAAGAGTACACGATCAATGAAACCCTATGGGGAAAATCAAACTCCGACATGGTACAAGTTGCAAGATCACCCAGCTAGCCTATGATGGGCTGTCAATAGATAGGCTTAACTGTCAACTTTCCCATGGCTGCGTCATTCTCAGCCCGATCTACACTCAAGAGTACACGATCAAAGAAGCGCTAAGGGGAAAGTAGAAATCCTGCTTGATACAAGTTGCCGGGTAAGCGATCAATGAAACCCTATGGTGAAAATCAATCTCCGGCATGATACAAGTTGCAAGATCACCCAGCTAGCCTATGATGGGTTGTCACTAGATAGGCTTAACTGTCAACTTTCCCATGGCTGCGACCTTCTCAGCCCGAGCTACACTCAAGAGTACACGATCAATGAAACCCTATGGGGAAAATCAAACTCCGACATGGTAGAAGTTGCAAGCTCACCCAGCTAGCCTATGATGGGCTGTCACTAGATAGGCTTAACTGTCAACTTTCCCATGGCTGCGTCATTCTCAGCCCGAGCTACACTCAAGAGTACACGATCAATGAAGCGCTAAGGGGAAAGTAGAAATCCTGCTTTATACAAGTTGCCGAGTAAGCGATCAATGAAACCCTATGGTGAAAATCAAACTCCGGCATGATACAAGTTGCAAGATCACCCAGCTAGCCTATGATGGGTTGTCACTAGATAGGCTTAACTGTCAAATTTCCCATGGCTGCGACCTTCTCAGCCCGAGCTACACTCAAGAGTACACGATCAATGAAAACCTATGGGGAAAATCAAACTCCGACATGGTACAAGTTGCAAGCTCACCCAGCTAGCCTATGATTGGCTGTCACTAGATAGGCTTAACTGTCAACTTTCCCATGGCTGCGACCTTCTCAGCCCGAGCTACACTCAAGAGTACACGATCAATGAAACCCTATGGGGAAAATCAAACTCCGACATGGTAGAAGTTGCAAGCTCACCCAGCTAGCCTATGATGGGCTGTCACTAGATAGGCTTAACTGTCAACTTTCCCATGGCTGCGTCATTCTCAGCCCGAGCTACACTCAAGAGTACACGAACAATGAAGCGCTAAGGGGAAAGTAGAAATCCTGCTTCATACAAGTTGCCGAGTAAGCGATCAATGAAACCCTATGGTGAAAATCAAACTCCGGCATGATACAAGTTGCAAGATCACCCAGCTAGCCTATGATGGGTTGTCACTAGATAGGCTTAACTGTCAACTTTCACATGGCTGCGACCTTCTCAGCCCGAGCTACACTCAAGAGTACACGATCAATGAAACCCTATGGGGAAAATCAAACTCCGACATGGTACAAGTTGCAAGATCACCCAGCTAGCCTATGATGGGCTGTCACTAGATAGGCTTAACTGTCAACTTTCCCATGGCTGCGTCATTCTCAGCCCGATCTACACTCAAGAGTACACGATCAATGAAGCGCTAAGGGGAAAGTAGAAATCCTGCTTGATACAAGTTGCCGAGTAAGCGATCAATGAAACCCTATGGTGAAAATCAAACTCCGGCATGATACAAGTTGCAAGATCACCCAGCTAGCCTATGATGGGTTGTCACTAGATAGGCTTAACTGTCAACTTTCCCATGGCTGCGACCTTCTCAGCCCGAGCTACACTCAAGAGTACACGATCAATGAAACCCTATGGGGAAAATCAAACTCCGACTTGGTAGAAGTTGCAAGCTCACCCAGCTAGCCTATGATGGGCTGTCACTAGATAGGCTTAACTGTCAACTTTCCCATGGCTGCGTCATTCTCAGCCCGAGCTACACTCAAGAGTACACGATCAATGAAGCGCTAAGGGGAAAGTAGAAATCCTGCTTCATACAAGTTGCCGAGTAAGCGATCAATGAAACCCTATGGTGAAAATCAAACTCCGGCATGATACAAGTTGCAAGATCACCCAGCTAGCCTATGATGGGTTGTCACTAGATAGGCTTAACTGTCAACTTTCCCATGGCTGCGACCTTCTTAGCCCGAGCTACACTCAAGAGTACACGATCAATGAAACCCTATGGGGAAAATCAAACTCCGACATGGTACAAGTTGCAAGATCACCCAGCTAGCCTATGATGGGCTGTCAATAGATAGGCTTAACTGTCAACTTTCCCATGGCTGCGTCATTCTCAGCCCGATCTACACTCAAGAGTACACGATCAAAGAAGCGCTAAGGGGAAAGTAGAAATCCTGCTTGATACAAGTTGCCGGGTAAGCGATCAATGAAACCCTATGGTGAAAATCAATCTCCGGCATGATACAAGTTGCAAGATCACCCAGCTAGCCTATGATGGGTTGTCACTAGATAGGCTTAACTGTCAACTTTCCCATGGCTGCGACCTTCTCAGCCCGAGCTACACTCAAGAGTACACGATCAATGAAACCCTATGGGGAAAATCAAACTCCGACATGGTAGAAGTTGCAAGCTCACCCAGCTAGCCTATGATGGGCTGTCACTAGATAGGCTTAACTGTCAACTTTCCATGGCTGCGTCATTCTCAGCCCGAGCTACACTCAAGAGTACACGATCAATGAAGCGCTAAGGGGAAAGTAGAAATCCTGCTTTATACAAGTTGCCGAGTAAGCGATCAATGAAACCCTATGGTGAAAATCAAACTCCGGCATGATACAAGTTGCAAGATCACCCAGCTAGCCTATGATGGGTTGTCACTAGATAGGCTTAACTGTCAAATTTCCCATGGCTGCGACCTTCTCAGCCCGAGCTACACTCAAGAGTACACGATCAATGAAAACCTATGGGGAAAATCAAACTCCGACATGGTACAAGTTGCAAGCTCACCCAGCTAGCCTATGATGGGCTGTCACTAGATAGGCTTAACTGTCAACTTTCCCATGGCTGCGACCTTCTCAGCCCGAGCTACACTCAAGAGTACACGATCAATGAAACCCTATGGGGAAAATCAAACTCCGGCATGGTACAAGTTGCAAGATCACCCAGCTAGCCTATGATGGGCTGTCACTAGATAGGCTTAACTGTCAACTTTCCCATGGCTGCGTCATTCTCAGCCCGATCTACACTCAATAGTACACGATCAATGAAGCGCTAAGGGGAAAGTAGAAATCCTGCTTGATACAAGTTGCCGAGTAAGCGATCAATGAAACCCTATGGTGAAAATCAAACTCCGGCATGATACAAGTTGCAAGATCACCCAGCTAGCCTATGATGGGTTGTCACTAGATAGGCTTAACTGTCAACTTTCCCATGGCTGCGACCTTCTCAGCCCGTGCTACACTCAAGAGTACACGATCAATGAAACCCTATGGGGAAAATCAAACTCCGACATGGTACAAGCTGCAAGCTCACCCAGCTAGCCTATGATGGGCTGTCACTAGATAGGCTTAACTGTCAACTTTCCCATGGCTGCGACCTTCTCAGCCCGAGTTACACTCAAGAGTACACGATCAATGAAACCCTATGGGGAAAATCAAACTCCGACATGGTAGAAGTTGCAAGCTCACCCAGCTAGCCTATGATGGGCTGTCACTAGATAGGCTTAACTGTCAACTTTCCCATGGCTGCGACCTTCTCAGCCCGAGTTACACTCAAGAGTACACGATCAATGAAACCCTATGGCAAAATCAAACTCCGACATGGTAGAAGTTGCAAGCTCACCCAACTAGCCTATGATGGGCTGTCACTAGATAGGCTTAACTGTCAACTTTCCCATGGCTGCGTCATTCTCAGCCCGAGCTACACTCAAGAGTACACGATCAATGAAGCGCTAAGGGGAAAGTAGAAATCCTGCTTCATACAAGTTGCCGAGTAAGCGATCAATGAAACCCTATGGTGAAAATCAAACTCCGGCATGATACAAGTTGCAAGATCACCCAGCTAGCCTATGATGGGTTGTCACTAGATAGGCTTAACTGTCAACTTTCCCATGGCTGCGACCTTCTCAGCCCGAGCTACACTCAAGAGTACACGATCAATGAAAACCTATGGGGAAAATCAAACTCCGACATGGTACAAGTTGCAAGCTCACCCAGCTAGCCTATGATGGGCTGTCACTAGATAGGCTTAACTGTCAACTTTCCCATGGCTGCGTCATTCTCAGCCCGATCTACACTCAAGAGTACACGATCAATGAAGCGCTAAGGGGAAAGTAGAAATCCTGCTTGATACAAGTTGCCGAGTAAGCGATCAATGAAACCCTATGGTGAAAATCAAACTCCGGCATGATACAAGTTGCAAGATCACCCAGCTAGCCTATGATGGGTTGTCACTAGATAGGCTTAACTGTCAACTTTCCCATGGCTGCGACCTTCTCAGCCCGAGCTACACTCAAGAGTACACGATCAATGAAACCCTATGGGGAAAATCAAACTCCGACATGGTAGAAGTTGCAAGCTCACCCAGCTAGCCTATGATGGGCTTTCACTAGATAGGCTTAACTGTCAACTTTCCCATGGCTGCGTCATTCTCAGCCCGAGCTACACTCAAGAGTACACGATCAATGAAGCGCTAAGGGGAAAGAAGAAATCCTGCTTCATACAAGTTGCCGAGTAAGCAATCAATGAAACCCTATGGTGAAAATCAAACTCCGGCATGATACAAGTTGCAAGATCACCCAGCTAGCCTATGATGGGTTGTCACTAGATAGGCTTAACTGTCAACTTTCACATGGCTGCGACCTTCTCAGCCCGAGCTACACTCAAGAGTACACGATCAATGAAACCCTATGGGGAAAATCAAACTCCGACATGGTACAAGTTGCAAGATCACCCAGCTAGCCTATGATGGGCTGTCACTAGATAGGCTTAACTGTCAACTTTCCCATGGCTGCGTCATTCTCAGCCCGATCTACACTCAAGAGTACACGATCAATGAAGCGCTAAGGGGAAAGTAGAAATCCTGCTTGATACAAGTTGCCAAGTAAGCGATCAATGAAACCCTATGGTGAAAATCAAACTCCGGCATGATACAAGTTGCAAGATCACCCAGCTAGCCTATGATGGGTTGTCACTAGATAGGCTTAACTGTCAACTTTCCCATGGCTGCGACCTTCTCAGCCCGAGCTACACTCAAGAGTACACGATCAATGAAACCCTATGGGGAAAATCAAACTCCGACATGGTACAAGTTGCAAGCTCACCCAGCTAGCCTATGATGGGCTGTCACTAGATAGGCTTAACTGTCAACTTTCCCATGGCTGCGTCATTCTCAGCCCGAGCTACACTCAAGAGTACACGATCAATGAAGCGCTAAGGGGAAAGTAGAAATCCTGCTTTATACAAGTTGCCGAGTAAGCGATCAATGAAACCCTATGGTGAAAATCAAACTCCGGCATGATACAAGTTGCAAGATCACCCAGCTAGCCTATGATGGGTTGTCACTAGATAGGCTTAACTGTCAACTTTCCCATGGCTGCGACCTTCTCAGCCCGAGCTACACTCAAGAGTACACGATCAATGAAAACCTATGGGGAAAATCAAACTCCGACATGGTACAAGTTGCAAGCTCACCCAGCTAGCCTATGATGGGCTGTCACTAGATAGGCTTAACTGTCAACTTTCCCATGGCTGCGTCATTCTCAGCCCGATCTACACTCAAGAGTACACGATCAATGAAGCGCTAAGGGGAAAGTAGAAATCCTGCTTGATACAAGTTGCCGAGTAAGCGATCAATGAAACCCTATGGTGAAAATCAAACTCCGGCATGATA
>NW_027441054.1:0-44430 GCF_031893055.1 Leptodactylus fuscus
TTGAGTGTAGCTCGGGCTGAGAAGGTCGCAGCCATGGGAAAGTTGACAGTTAAGCCTATCTAGTGACAGCCCATCATAGGCTAGCTGGGTGATCTTGCAACTTGTACCATGTCGGAGTTTGATTTTCCCCATAGGGTTTCATTGATCGCTTACTCGTGAGTGTAGCACGGGCTGAGAAGGTCGCTGCCATGGGAAAGTTGACAGTTAAGCCTATCTAGTGACAACCCATAATAGGCTAGCTGGGTGATCTTGCAACTTGTATCATGCCGGAGTTTGATTTTCACCATAGGGTTTCATTGATCGCTTACTCGGCAACTTGTATGAAGCAGGATTTCTACTTTCCCCTTAGCGCTTCATTGATTGTGTACTCTTGAGTGTAGCTCGGGCTGAGAATGACGCAGCCATGGGAAAGTTGACAGTTAAGCCTATCTAGTGACAACCCATCATAGGCTAGCTGGGTGATCTTGCAACTTGTACCATGTCGGAGTTTGATTTTCCCCATAGGGTTTCATTGATCGTGTACTCTTGAGTGTAGCTTGGGCTGAGAAGGTCGCAGCCATGGGAAAGTTGACAGTTAAGCCTATCTAGTGACAGCCCATCATAGGCTAGCTGGGTGATCTTGCAACTTGTACCATGTCGGAGTTTGATTTTCCCCATAGGGTTTCATTGATCGCTTACTCGTGAGTGTAGCACGGGCTGAGAACGTCGCTGCCATGGGAAAGTTGACAGTTAAGCCTATCTAGTGACAACCCATCATAGGCTAGCTGGGTGATCTTGCAACTTGTATCATGCCGGAGTTTGATTTTCACCATAGGGTTTCATTGACCGCTTACTCGGCAACTTGTATGAAGCAGGATTTCTACTTTCCCCTTAGCGCTTCATTGATCGTGTACTCTTGAGTATAACTCGGGCTGAGAATGACGCAGCCATGGGAAAGTTGACAGTTAAGCCTATCTAGTGACAGCCCATCATAGGCTAGCTGGGTGATCTTGCAACTTGTACCATGTCGGAGTTTGATTTTCCCCATAGGGTTTCATTGATCGTGTACTCTTGAGTGTAGCTCGGGCTGAGAAGGTCGCAGCCATGGGAAAGTTGACAGCTAAGCCTATCTAGTGACAGCCCATCATAGGCTAGCTGGGTGATCTTGCAACTTGTACCATGTCGGAGTTTGATTTTCCCCATAGGGTTTCATTGATCGTGTACTCTTGAGTGTAGCTCGGGCTGAGAAGGTCGCAGCCATGGGAAAGTTGACAGTTAAGCCTATCTAGTGACAACCCATCATAGGCTAGCTGGGTGATCTTGCAACTTGTATCATGCCGGAGTTTGATTTTCACCATAGGGTTTCATTGATCGCTTACTCGGCAACTTGTATAAAGCAGGATTTCTACTTTCCCCTTAGCGCTTCATTGATTGTGTACTCTTGAGTGTAGCTCGGGCTGAGAATGACGCAACCATGGGAAAGTTGACAGTTAAGCCAATCTAGTGACAACCCATCATAGGCTAGCTGGGTGATCTTGCAACTTGTACCATGTCGGAGTTTGATTTTCCCCATAGGGTTTCATTGATCGTGTACTCTTGAGTGTAGCTCGGGCTGAGAAGGTCGCAGCCATGGGAAAGTTGACAGTTAAGCCTATCTAGTGACAGCCCATCATAGGCTAGCTGGGTGATCTTGCAACTTGTACCATGTCGGAGTTTGATTTTCCCCATAGGGTTTCATTGATCGCTTACTCGTGAGTGTAGCACGGGCTGAGAAGGTCGCAGCCATGGGAAAGTTGACAGTTAAGCCTATCTAGTGACAACCCATCGTAGGCTAGCTGGGTGATCTTGCAACTTGTATCATGCCGGAGTTTGATTTTCACCATAGGGTTTCATTGACCGCTTACTCGGCAACTTGTATGAAGCAGGATTTCTACTTTCCCCTTAGCGCTTCATTGATCGTGTACTCTTGAGTATAGCTCGGGCTGAGAATGACGCAGCCATGGGAAAGTTGACAGTTAAGCCTATCTAGTGACAGCCCATCATAGGCTAGCTGGGTGATCTTGCAACTTGTACCATGTCGGAGTTTGATTTTCCCCATAGGGTTTCATTGATCGTGTACTCTTGAGTGTAGCTCGGGCTGAGAAGGTCGCAGCCATGGGAAAGTTGACAGTTAAGCCTATCTAGTGACAGCCCATCATAGGCTAGCTGGGTGATCTTGCAACTTGTACCATGTCGGAGTTTGATTTTCCCCATAGGGTTTCATTGATCGCTTACTCGTGAGTGTAGCACGGGCTGAGAAGGTCGCTGCCATGGGAAAGTTGACAGTTAAGCCTATCTAGTGACAACCCATAATAGGCTAGCTGGGTGATCTTGCAACTTGTATCATGCCGGAGTTTGATTTTCACCATAGGGTTTCATTGATCGCTTACTCGGCAACTTGTATGAAGCAGGATTTCTACTTTCCCCTTAGCGCTTCATTGACTGTGTACTCTTGAGTGTAGCTCGGGCTGAGAATGACGCAGCCATGGGAAAGTTGACAGTTAAGCCTATCTAGTGACAACCCATCATAGGCTAGCTGGGTGATCTTGCAACTTGTACCATGTCGGAGTTTGATTTTCCCCATAGGGTTTCATTGATCGTGTACTCTTGAGTGTAGCTCGGGCTGAGAAGGTCGCAGCCATGGGAAAGTTGACAGTTAAGCCTATCTAGTGACAGCCCATCATAGGCTAGCTGGGTGATCTTGCAACTTGTACCATGTCGGAGTTTGATTTTCCCCATAGGGTTTCATTGATCGCTTACTCGTGAGTGTAGCACGGGCTGAGAACGTCGCTGCCATGGGAAAGTTGACAGTTAAGCCTATCTAGTGACAACCCATCATAGGCTAGCTGGGTGATCTTGCAACTTGTATCATGCCGGAGTTTGATTTTCACCATAGGGTTTCATTGACCGCTTACTCGGCAACTTGTATGAAGCAGGATTTCTACTTTCCCCTTAGCGCTTCATTGATCGTGTACTCTTGAGTATAGCTCGGGCTGAGAATGACGCAGCCATGGGAAAGTTGACAGTTAAGCCTATCTAGTGACAGCCCATCATAGGCTAGCTGGGTGATCTTGCAACTTGTACCATATCGGAGTTTGATTTTCCCCATAGGGTTTCATTGATCGTGTACTCTTGAGTGTAGCTCGGGCTGAGAAGGTCGCAGCCATGGGAAAGTTGACAGTTAAGCCTATCTAGTGACAACCCATCATAGGCTAGCTGGGTGATCTTGCAACTTGTACCATGTCGGAGTTTGATTTTCCCCATAGGGTTTCATTGATCGTGTACTCTTGAGTGTAGCTTGGGCTGAGAAGGTCGCAGCCATGGGAAAGTTGACAGTTAAGCCTATCTAGTGACAGCCCATCATAGGCTAGCTGGGTGATCTTGCAACTTGTACCATGTCGGAGTTTGATTTTCCCCATAGGGTTTCATTGATCGCTTACTCGTGAGTGTAGCACGGGCTGAGAACGTCGCTGCCATGGGAAAGTTGACAGTTAAGCCTATCTAGTGACAACCCATCATAGGCTAGCTGGGTGATCTTGCAACTTGTATCATGCCGGAGTTTGATTTTCACCATAGGGTTTCATTGACCGCTTACTCGGCAACTTGTATGAAGCAGGATTTCTACTTTCCCCTTAGCGCTTCATTGATCGTGTACTCTTGAGTATAACTCGGGCTGAGAATGACGCAGCCATGGGAAAGTTGACAGTTAAGCCTATCTAGTGACAGCCCATCATAGGCTAGCTGGGTGATCTTGCAACTTGTACCATGTCGGAGTTTGATTTTCCCCATAGGGTTTCATTGATCGTGTACTCTTGAGTGTAGCTCGGGCTGAGAAGGTCGCAGCCATGGGAAAGTTGACAGCTAAGCCTATCTAGTGACAGCCCATCATAGGCTAGCTGGGTGATCTTGCAACTTGTACCATGTCGGAGTTTGATTTTCCCCATAGGGTTTCATTGATCGTGTACTCTTGAGTGTAGCTCGGGCTGAGAAGGTCGCAGCCATGGGAAAGTTGACAGTTAAGCCTATCTAGTGACAACCCATCATAGGCTAGCTGGGTGATCTTGCAACTTGTATCATGCCGGAGTTTGATTTTCACCATAGGGTTTCATTGATCGCTTACTCGGCAACTTGTATAAAGCAGGATTTCTACTTTCCCCTTAGCGCTTCATTGATTGTGTACTCTTGAGTGTAGCTCGGGCTGAGAATGACGCAACCATGGGAAAGTTGACAGTTAAGCCAATCTAGTGACAACCCATCATAGGCTAGCTGGGTGATCTTGCAACTTGTACCATGTCGGAGTTTGATTTTCCCCATAGGGTTTCATTGATCGTGTACTCTTGAGTGTAGCTCGGGCTGAGAAGGTCGCAGCCATGGGAAAGTTGACAGTTAAGCCTATCTAGTGACAGCCCATCATAGGCTAGCTGGGTGATCTTGCAACTTGTACCATGTCGGAGTTTGATTTTCCCCATAGGGTTTCATTGATCGCTTACTCGTGAGTGTAGCACGGGCTGAGAAGGTCGCAGCCATGGGAAAGTTGACAGTTAAGCCTATCTAGTGACAACCCATCGTAGGCTAGCTGGGTGATCTTGCAACTTGTATCATGCCGGAGTTTGATTTTCACCATAGGGTTTCATTGACCGCTTACTCGGCAACTTGTATGAAGCAGGATTTCTACTTTCCCCTTAGCGCTTCATTGATCGTGTACTCTTGAGTATAGCTCGGGCTGAGAATGACGCAGCCATGGGAAAGTTGACAGTTAAGCCTATCTAGTGACAGCCCATCATAGGCTAGCTGGGTGATCTTGCAACTTGTACCATGTCGGAGTTTGATTTTCCCCATAGGGTTTCATTGATCGTGTACTCTTGAGTGTAGCTCGGGCTGAGAAGGTCGCAGCCATGGGAAAGTTGACAGTTAAGCCTATCTAGTGACAGCCCATCATAGGCTAGCTGGGTGATCTTGCAACTTGTACCATGTCGGAGTTTGATTTTCCCCATAGGGTTTCATTGATCGCTTACTCGTGAGTGTAGCACGGGCTGAGAAGGTCGCTGCCATGGGAAAGTTGACAGTTAAGCCTATCTAGTGACAACCCATAATAGGCTAGCTGGGTGATCTTGCAACTTGTATCATGCCGGAGTTTGATTTTCACCATAGGGTTTCATTGATCGCTTACTCGGCAACTTGTATGAAGCAGGATTTCTACTTTCCCCTTAGCGCTTCATTGACTGTGTACTCTTGAGTGTAGCTCGGGCTGAGAATGACGCAGCCATGGGAAAGTTGACAGTTAAGCCTATCTAGTGACAACCCATCATAGGCTAGCTGGGTGATCTTGCAACTTGTACCATGTCGGAGTTTGATTTTCCCCATAGGGTTTCATTGATCGTGTACTCTTGAGTGTAGCTCGGGCTGAGAAGGTCGCAGCCATGGGAAAGTTGACAGTTAAGCCTATCTAGTGACAGCCCATCATAGGCTAGCTGGGTGATCTTGCAACTTGTACCATGTCGGAGTTTGATTTTCCCCATAGGGTTTCATTGATCGCTTACTCGTGAGTGTAGCACGGGCTGAGAACGTCGCTGCCATGGGAAAGTTGACAGTTAAGCCTATCTAGTGACAACCCATCATAGGCTAGCTGGGTGATCTTGCAACTTGTATCATGCCGGAGTTTGATTTTCACCATAGGGTTTCATTGACCGCTTACTCGGCAACTTGTATGAAGCAGGATTTCTACTTTCCCCTTAGCGCTTCATTGATCGTGTACTCTTGAGTATAGCTCGGGCTGAGAATGACGCAGCCATGGGAAAGTTGACAGTTAAGCCTATCTAGTGACAGCCCATCATAGGCTAGCTGGGTGATCTTGCAACTTGTACCATATCGGAGTTTGATTTTCCCCATAGGGTTTCATTGATCGTGTACTCTTGAGTGTAGCTCGGGCTGAGAAGGTCGCAGCCATGGGAAAGTTGACAGTTAAGCCTATCTAGTGACAGCCCATCATAGGCTAGCTGGGTGATCTTGCAACTTGTACCATGTCGGAGTTTGATTTTCCCCATAGGGTTTCATTGATCGTGTACTCTTGAGTGTAGCTCGGGCTGAGAAGGTCGCAGCCATGGGAAAGTTGACAGTTAAGCCTATCTAGTGACAACCCATCATAGGCTAGCTGGGTGATCTTGCAACTTGTATCATGCCGGAGTTTGATTTTCACCATAGGGTTTCATTGATCGCTTACTCGGCAACTTGTATAAAGCAGGATTTCTACTTTCCCCTTAGCGCTTCATTGATTGTGTACTCTTGAGTGTAGCTCGGGCTGAGAATGACGCAGCCATGGGAAAGTTGACAGTTAAGCCAATCTAGTGACAACCCATCATAGGCTAGCTGGGTGATCTTGCAACTTGTACCATGTCGGAGTTTGATTTTCCCCATAGGGTTTCATTGATCGTGTACTCTTGAGTGTAGCTCGGGCTGAGAAGGTCGCAGCCATGGGAAAGTTGACAGTTAAGCCTATCTAGTGACAGCCCATCATAGGCTAGCTGGGTGATCTTGCAACTTGTACCATGTCGGAGTTTGATTTTCCCCATAGGGTTTCATTGATCGCTTACTCGTGAGTGTAGCACGGGCTGAGAACGTCGCTGCCATGGGAAAGTTGACAGTTAAGCCTATCTAGTGACAACCCATCGTAGGCTAGCTGGGTGATCTTGCAACTTGTATCATGCCGGAGTTTGATTTTCACCATAGGGTTTCATTGACCGCTTACTCAGCAACTTGTATGAAGCAGGATTTCTACTTTCCCCTTAGCGCTTCATTGACCGTGTACTCTTGAGTATAGCTCGGGCTGAGAATGACGCAGCCATGGGAAAGTTGACAGTTAAGCCTATCTAGTGACAGCCCATCATAGGCTAGCTGGGTGATCTTGCAACTTGTACCATGTCGGAGTTTGATTTTCCCCATAGGGTTTCATTGATCGTGTACTCTTGAGTGTAGCTCGGGCTGAGAAGGTCGCAGCCATGGGAAAGTTGACAGTTAAGCCTATCTAGTGACAGCCCATCATAGGCTAGCTGGGTGATCTTGCAACTTGTACCATGTCGGAGTTTGATTTTCCCCATAGGGTTTCATTGATCGCTTACTCGTGAGTGTAGCACGGGCTGAGAAGGTCGCTGCCATGGGAAAGTTGACAGTTAAGCCTATCTAGTGACAACCCATCATAGGCTAGCTGGGTGATCTTGCAACTTGTATCATGCCGGAGTTTGATTTTCACCATAGGGTTTCATTGATCGCTTACTCGGCAACTTGTATGAAGCAGGATTTCTACTTTCCCCTTAGCGCTTCATTGATTGTGTACTCTTGAGTGTAGCTCGGGCTGAGAATGACGCAGCCATGGGAAGGTTGACAGTTAAGCCTATCTAGTGACAACCCATCATAGGCTAGCTGGGTGATCTTGCAACTTGTACCATGTCGGAGTTTGATTTTCCCCATAGGGTTTCATTGATCGTGTACTCTTGAGTGTAGCTCGGGCTGAGAAGGTCGCAGCCATGGGAAAGTTGACAGTTAAGCCTATCTAGTGACAGCCCATCATAGGCTAGCTGGGTGATCTTGCAACTTGTACCATGTCGGAGTTTGATTTTCCCCATAGGGTTTCATTGATCGCTTACTCGTGAGTGTAGCACGGGCTGAGAACGTCGCTGCCATGGGAAAGTTGACAGTTAAGCCTATCTAGTGACAACCCATCGTAGGCTAGCTGGGTGATCTTGCAACTTGTATCATGCCGGAGTTTGATTTTCACCATAGGGTTTCATTGACCGCTTACTCAGCAACTTGTATGAAGCAGGATTTCTACTTTCCCCTTAGCGCTTCATTGACCGTGTACTCTTGAGTATAGCTCGGGCTGAGAATGACGCAGCCATGGGAAAGTTGACAGTTAAGCCTATCTAGTGACAGCCCATCATAGGCTAGCTGGGTGATCTTGCAACTTGTACCATGTCGGAGTTTGATTTTCCCCATAGGGTTTCATTGATCGTGTACTCTTGAGTGTAGCTCGGGCTGAGAAGGTCGCAGCCATGGGAAAGTTGACAGTTAAGCCTATCTAGTGACAGCCCATCATAGGCTAGCTGGGTGATCTTGCAACTTGTACCATGTCGGAGTTTGATTTTCCCCATAGGGTTTCATTGATCGCTTACTCGTGAGTGTAGCACGGGCTGAGAACGTCGCTGCCATGGGAAAGTTGACAGTTAAGCCTATCTAGTGACAACCCATAATAGGCTAGCTGGGTGATCTTGCAACTTGTATCATGCCGGAGTTTGATTTTCACCATAGGGTTTCATTGATCGCTTACTCGGCAACTTGTATGAAGCAGGATTTCTACTTTCCCCTTAGCGCTTCATTGATTGTGTACTCTTGAGTGTAGCTCGGGCTGAGAATGACGCAGCCATGGGAAAGTTGACAGTTAAGCCTATCTAGTGACAACCCATCATAGGCTAGCTGGGTGATCTTGCAACTTGTACCATGTCGGAGTTTGATTTTCCCCATAGGGTTTCATTGATCGTGTACTCTTGAGTGTAGCTCGGGCTGAGAAGGTCGCAGCCATGGGAAAGTTGACAGTTAAGCCTATCTAGTGACAGCCCATCATAGGCTAGCTGGGTGATCTTGCAACTTGTACCATGTCGGAGTTTGATTTTCCCCATAGGGTTTCATTGATCGCTTACTCGTGAGTGTAGCACGGGCTGAGAACGTCGCTGCCATGGGAAAGTTGACAGTTAAGCCTATCTAGTGACAACCCATCATAGGCTAGCTGGGTGATCTTGCAACTTGTATCATGCCGGAGTTTGATTTTCACCATAGGGTTTCATTGACCGCTTACTCGGCAACTTGTATGAAGCAGGATTTCTACTTTCCCCTTAGCGCTTCATTGATCGTGTACTCTTGTATGGTATAGTATAGCTCGGGCTGAGAATGACGCAGCCATGGGAAAGTTGACAGTTAAGCCTATCTAGTGACAGCCCATCATAGGCTAGCTGGGTGATCTTGCAACTTGTACCATGTCGGAGTTTGATTTTCCCCATAGGGTTTCATTGATCGTGTACTCTTGAGTGTAGCTCGGGCTGAGAAGGTCGCAGCCATGGGAAAGTTGACAGTTAAGCCTATCTAGTGACAGCCCATCATAGGCTAGCTGGGTGATCTTGCAACTTGTACCATGTCGGAGTTTGATTTTCCCCATAAGGGTTTCATTGATCGTGTACTCTTGAGTGTAGCTCGGGCTGAGAAGGTCGCAGCCATGGGAAAGTTGACAGTTAAGCCTATCTAGTGACAACCCATCATAGGCTAGCTGGGTGATCTTGCAACTTGTATCATGCCTGAGTTTGATTTTCACCATAGGGTTTCATTGATCGCTTACTCGGCAACTTGTATGAAGCAGGATTTCTACTTTCCCCTTAGCGCTTCATTGATCGTGTACTCTTGAGTATAGCTCGGGCTGAGAATGACGCAGCCATGGGAAAGTTGACAGTTAAGCCTATCTAGTGACAGCCCATCATAGGCTAGCTGGGTGATCTTGCAACTTGTACCATGTCGGAGTTTGATTTTCCCCATAGGGTTTCATTGATCGTGTACTCTTGAGTGTAGCTCGGGCTGAGAAGGTCGCAGCCATGGGAAAGTTGACAGTTAAACCTATCTAGTGACAGCCCATCATAGGCTAGCTGGGTGATCTTGCAACTTGTACCATGTCGGAGTTTGATTTTCCCCATAGGGTTTCATTGATCGCTTACTCGTGAGTGTAGCACGGGCTGAGAAGGTCGCTGCCATGGGAAAGTTGACAGTTAAGCCTATCTAGTGACAACCCATAATAGGCTAGCTGGGGTGATCTTGCAACTTGTATCATGCCGGAGTTTGATTTTCACCATAGGGTTTCATTGATCGCTTACTCGGCAACTTGTATGAAGCAGGATTTCTACTTTCCCCTTAGCGCTTCATTGATTGTGTACTCTTGAGTGTAGCTCGGGCTGAGAATGACGCAGCCATGGGAAAGTTGACAGTTAAGCCTATCTAGTGACAACCCATCATAGGCTAGCTGGGTGATCTTGCAACTTGTACCATGTCGGAGTTTGATTTTCCCCATAGGGTTTCATTGATCGTGTACTCTTGAGTGTAGCTCGGGCTGAGAAGGTCGCAGCCATGGGAAAGTTGACAGTTAAGCCTATCTAGTGACAGCCCATCATAGGCTAGCTGGGTGATCTTGCAACTTGTACCATGTCGGAGTTTGATTTTCCCCATAGGGTTTCATTGATCGCTTACTCGTGAGTGTAGCACGGGCTGAGAACGTCGCTGCCATGGGAAAGTTGACAGTTAAGCCTATCTAGTGACAACCCATCATAGGCTAGCTGGGTGATCTTGCAACTTGTATCATGCCGGAGTTTGATTTTCACCATAGGGTTTCATTGACCGCTTACTCGGCAACTTGTATGAAGCAGGATTTCTACTTTCCCCTTAGCGCTTCATTGATCGTGTACTCTTGAGTATAGCTCGGGCTGAGAATGACGCAGCCATGGGAAAGTTGACAGTTAAGCCTATCTAGTGACAGCCCATCATAGGCTAGCTGGGTGATCTTGCAACTTGTACCATATCGGAGTTTGATTTTCCCCATAGGGTTTCATTGATCGTGTACTCTTGAGTGTAGCTCGGGCTGAGAAGGTCGCAGCCATGGGAAAGTTGACAGTTAAGCCTATCTAGTGACAGCCCATCATAGGCTAGCTGGGTGATCTTGCAACTTGTACCATGTCGGAGTTTGATTTTCCCCATAGGGTTTCATTGATCGTGTACTCTTGAGTGTAGCTCGGGCTGAGAAGGTCGCAGCCATGGGAAAGTTGACAGTTAAGCCTATCTAGTGACAACCCATCATAGGCTAGCTGGGGTGATCTTGCAACTTGTATCATGCCGGAGTTTGATTTTCACCATAGGGTGTTCATTGATCGCTTACTCGGCAACTTGTATAAAGCAGGATTTCTACTTTCCCCTTAGCGCTTCATTGATTGTGTACTCTTGAGTGTAGCTCGGGCTGAGAATGACGCAGCCATGGGAAAGTTGACAGTTAAGCCAATCTAGTGACAACCCATCATAGGCTAGCTGGGTGATCTTGCAACTTGTACCATGTCGGAGTTTGATTTTCCCCATAGGGTTTCATTGATCGTGTACTCTTGAGTGTAGCTCGGGCCTGAGAAGGTCGCAGCCATGGGAAAGTTGACAGTTAAGCCTATCTAGTGACAGCCCATCATAGGCTAGCTGGGTGATCTTGCAACTTGTACCATGTCGGAGTTTGATTTTCCCCATAGGGTTTCATTGATCGCTTACTCGTGAGTGTCAGCACGGGCTGAGAAGGTCGCTGCCATGGGAAAGTTGACCCCTCTCTTAAGCCTATCTAGTGACAACCCATCATAGGCTAGCTGGGTGATCTTGCAACTTGTATCATGCCGGAGTTTGATTTTCACCATAGGGTTTCATTGATCGCTTACTCGGCAACTTGTATGAAGCAGGATTTCTACTTTCCCCTTAGCGCTTCATTGATTGTGTACTCTTGAGTGTAGCTCGGGGCTGAGAATGACGCAGCCATGGGAAGGTTGACAGTTAAGCCCATCTAGTGACAACCCATCATAGGCTAGCTGGGTGATCTTGCAACTTGTACCATGTCGGAGTTTGATTTTCCCCATAGGGTTTCATTGATCGTGTACTCTTGAGTGTAGCTCGGGCTGAGAAGGTCGCAGCCATGGGAAAGTTGACAGTTAAGCCTATCTAGTGACAGCCCATCATAGGCTAGCTGGGTGATCTTGCAACTTGTACCATGTCGGAGTTTGATTTTCCCCATAGGGTTTCATTGATCGCTTACTCGTGAGTGTAGCACGGGCTGAGAACGTCGCTGCCATGGGAAAGTTGACAGTTAAGCCTATCTAGTGACAACCCATCATAGGCTAGCTGGGTGATCTTGCAACTTGTATCATGCCGGAGTTTGATTTTCACCATAGGGTTTCATTGACCGCTTACTCGGCAACTTGTATGAAGCAGGATTTCTACTTTCCCCTTAGCGCTTCATTGATCGTGTACTCTTGAGTATAGCTCGGGCTGAGAATGACGGCAGCCATGGGAAAGTTGACAGTTAAGCCTATCTAGTGACAGCCCATCATAGGCTAGCTGGGTGATCTTGCAACTTGTACCATGTCGGAGTTTGATTTTCCCCATAGGGTTTCATTGATCGTGTACTCTTGAGTGTAGCTCGGGCTGAGAAGGTCGCAGCCATGGGAAAGTTGACAGTTAAGCCTATCTAGTGACAACCCATCATAGGCTAGCTGGGTGATCTTGCAACTTGTATCATGCCGGAGTTTGATTTTCACCATAGGGTTTCATTGATCGCTTACTCGGCAACTTGTATAAAGCAGGATTTCTACTTTCCCCTTAGCGCGCTTCATTGATTGTGTACTCTTGAGTGTAGCTCGGGCTGAGAATGACGCAGCCATGGGAAAGTTGACAGTTAAGCCAATCTAGTGACAACCCATCATAGGCTAGCTGGGTGATCTTGCAACTTGTACCATGTCGGAGTTTGATTTTCCCCATAGGGTTTCATTGATCGTGTACTCTTGAGTGTAGCTCGGGCCTGAGAAGGTCGCAGCCATGGGAAAGTTGACAGTTAAGCCTATCTAGTGACAGCCCATCATAGGCTAGCTGGGTGATCTTGCAACTTGTACCATGTCGGAGTTTGATTTTCCCCATAGGGTTTCATTGATCGCTTACTCGTGACTGCCATGGGAAAGTTGACAGTTAAGCCTATCTAGTGACAACCCATCGTAGGCTAGCTGGGTGATCTTGCAACTTGTATCATGCCGGAGTTTGATTTTCACCATAGGGTTTCATTGACCGCTTACTCAGCAACTTGTATGAAGCAGGATTTCTACTTTCCCCTTAGCGCTTCATTGACCGTGTACTCTTGAGTATAGCTCGGGCTGAGAATGACGCAGCCATGGGAAAGTTGACAGTTAAGCCTATCTAGTGACAGCCCATCATAGGCTAGCTGGGTGATCTTGCAACTTGTACCATGTCGGAGTTTGATTTTCCCCATAGGGTTTCATTGATCGCTTACTCGTGAGTGTAGCACGGGCTGAGAACGTCGCTGCCATGGGAAAGTTGACAGTTAAGCCTATCTAGTGACAACCCATCGTAGGCTAGCTGGGTGATCTTGCAACTTGTATCATGCCGGAGTTTGATTTTCACCATAGGGTTTCATTGACCGCTTACTCAGCAACTTGTATGAAGCAGGATTTCTACTTTCCCCTTAGCGCTTCATTGACCGTGTACTCTTGAGTATAGCTCGGGCTGAGAATGACGCAGCCATGGGAAAGTTGACAGTTAAGCCTATCTAGTGACAGCCCATCATAGGCTAGCTGGGTGATCTTGCAACTTGTACCATGTCGGAGTTTGATTTTCCCCATAGGGTTTCATTGATCGTGTACTCTTGAGTGTAGCTCGGGCTGAGAAGGTCGCAGCCATGGGAAAGTTGACAGTTAAGCCTATCTAGTGACAGCCCATCATAGGCTAGCTGGGTGATCTTGCAACTTGTACCATGTCGGAGTTTGATTTTCCCCATAGGGTTTCATTGATCGCTTACTCGTGAGTGTAGCACGGGCTGAGAAGGTCGCTGCCATGGGAAAGTTGACAGTTAAGCCTATCTAGTGACAACCCATAATAGGCTAGCTGGGTGATCTTGCAACTTGTATCATGCCGGAGTTTGATTTTCACCATAGGGTTTCATTGATCGCTTACTCGGCAACTTGTATGAAGCAGGATTTCTACTTTCCCCTTAGCGCTTCATTGATTGTGTACTCTTGAGTGTAGCTCGGGCTGAGAATGACGCAGCCATGGGAAAGTTGACAGTTAAGCCTATCTAGTGACAACCCATCATAGGCTAGCTGGGTGATCTTGCAACTTGTACCATGTCGGAGTTTGATTTTCCCCATAGGGTTTCATTGATCGTGTACTCTTGAGTGTAGCTTGGGCTGAGAAGGTCGCAGCCATGGGAAAGTTGACAGTTAAGCCTATCTAGTGACAGCCCATCATAGGCTAGCTGGGTGATCTTGCAACTTGTACCATGTCGGAGTTTGATTTTCCCCATAGGGTTTCATTGATCGCTTACTCGTGAGTGTAGCACGGGCTGAGAACGTCGCTGCCATGGGAAAGTTGACAGTTAAGCCTATCTAGTGACAACCCATCATAGGCTAGCTGGGTGATCTTGCAACTTGTATCATGCCGGAGTTTGATTTTCACCATAGGGTTTCATTGACCGCTTACTCGGCAACTTGTATGAAGCAGGATTTCTACTTTCCCCTTAGCGCTTCATTGATCGTGTACTCTTGAGTATAGCTCGGGCTGAGAATGACGCAGCCATGGGAAAGTTGACAGTTAAGCCTATCTAGTGACAGCCCATCATAGGCTAGCTGGGTGATCTTGCAACTTGTACCATGTCGGAGTTTGATTTTCCCCATAGGGTTTCATTGATCGTGTACTCTTGAGTGTAGCTCGGGCTGAGAAGGTCGCAGCCATGGGAAAGTTGACAGCTAAGCCTATCTAGTGACAGCCCATCATAGGCTAGCTGGGTGATCTTGCAACTTGTACCATGTCGGAGTTTGATTTTCCCCATAGGGTTTCATTGATCGTGTACTCTTGAGTGTAGCTCGGGCTGAGAAGGTCGCAGCCATGGGAAAGTTGACAGTTAAGCCTATCTAGTGACAACCCATCATAGGCTAGCTGGGTGATCTTGCAACTTGTATCATGCCGGAGTTTGATTTTCACCATAGGGTTTCATTGATCGCTTACTCGGCAACTTGTATAAAGCAGGATTTCTACTTTCCCCTTAGCGCTTCATTGATTGTGTACTCTTGAGTGTAGCTCGGGCTGAGAATGACGCAACCATGGGAAAGTTGACAGTTAAGCCAATCTAGTGACAACCCATCATAGGCTAGCTGGGTGATCTTGCAACTTGTACCATGTCGGAGTTTGATTTTCCCCATAGGGTTTCATTGATCGTGTACTCTTGAGTGTAGCTCGGGCTGAGAAGGTCGCAGCCATGGGAAAGTTGACAGTTAAGCCTATCTAGTGACAGCCCATCATAGGCTAGCTGGGTGATCTTGCAACTTGTACCATGTCGGAGTTTGATTTTCCCCATAGGGTTTCATTGATCGCTTACTCGTGAGTGTAGCACGGGCTGAGAAGGTCGCAGCCATGGGAAAGTTGACAGTTAAGCCTATCTAGTGACAACCCATCGTAGGCTAGCTGGGTGATCTTGCAACTTGTATCATGCCGGAGTTTGATTTTCACCATAGGGTTTCATTGACCGCTTACTCGGCAACTTGTATGAAGCAGGATTTCTACTTTCCCCTTAGCGCTTCATTGATCGTGTACTCTTGAGTATAGCTCGGGCTGAGAATGACGCAGCCATGGGAAAGTTGACAGTTAAGCCTATCTAGTGACAGCCCATCATAGGCTAGCTGGGTGATCTTGCAACTTGTACCATGTCGGAGTTTGATTTTCCCCATAGGGTTTCATTGATCGTGTACTCTTGAGTGTAGCTCGGGCTGAGAAGGTCGCAGCCATGGGAAAGTTGACAGTTAAGCCTATCTAGTGACAGCCCATCATAGGCTAGCTGGGTGATCTTGCAACTTGTACCATGTCGGAGTTTGATTTTCCCCATAGGGTTTCATTGATCGCTTACTCGTGAGTGTAGCACGGGCTGAGAAGGTCGCTGCCATGGGAAAGTTGACAGTTAAGCCTATCTAGTGACAACCCATAATAGGCTAGCTGGGTGATCTTGCAACTTGTATCATGCCGGAGTTTGATTTTCACCATAGGGTTTCATTGATCGCTTACTCGGCAACTTGTATGAAGCAGGATTTCTACTTTCCCCTTAGCGCTTCATTGACTGTGTACTCTTGAGTGTAGCTCGGGCTGAGAATGACGCAGCCATGGGAAAGTTGACAGTTAAGCCTATCTAGTGACAACCCATCATAGGCTAGCTGGGTGATCTTGCAACTTGTACCATGTCGGAGTTTGATTTTCCCCATAGGGTTTCATTGATCGTGTACTCTTGAGTGTAGCTCGGGCTGAGAAGGTCGCAGCCATGGGAAAGTTGACAGTTAAGCCTATCTAGTGACAGCCCATCATAGGCTAGCTGGGTGATCTTGCAACTTGTACCATGTCGGAGTTTGATTTTCCCCATAGGGTTTCATTGATCGCTTACTCGTGAGTGTAGCACGGGCTGAGAACGTCGCTGCCATGGGAAAGTTGACAGTTAAGCCTATCTAGTGACAACCCATCATAGGCTAGCTGGGTGATCTTGCAACTTGTATCATGCCGGAGTTTGATTTTCACCATAGGGTTTCATTGACCGCTTACTCGGCAACTTGTATGAAGCAGGATTTCTACTTTCCCCTTAGCGCTTCATTGATCGTGTTTTCTTGAGTATAGCTCGGGCTGAGAATGACGCAGCCATGGGAAAGTTGACAGTTAAGCCTATCTAGTGACAGCCCATCATAGGCTAGCTGGGTGATCTTGCAACTTGTACCATATCGGAGTTTGATTTTCCCCATAGGGTTTCATTGATCGTGTACTCTTGAGTGTAGCTCGGGCTGAGAAGGTCGCAGCCATGGGAAAGTTGACAGTTAAGCCTATCTAGTGACAGCCCATCATAGGCTAGCTGGGTGATCTTGCAACTTGTACCATGTCGGAGTTTGATTTTCCCCATAGGGTTTCATTGATCGTGTACTCTTGAGTGTAGCTCGGGCTGAGAAGGTCGCAGCCATGGGAAAGTTGACAGTTAAGCCTATCTAGTGACAACCCATCATAGGCTAGCTGGGTGATCTTGCAACTTGTATCATGCCGGAGTTTGATTTTCACCATAGGGTTTCATTGATCGCTTACTCGGCAACTTGTATAAAGCAGGATTTCTACTTTCCCCTTAGCGCTTCATTGATTGTGTACTCTTGAGTGTAGCTCGGGCTGAGAATGACGCAGCCATGGGAAAGTTGACAGTTAAGCCAATCTAGTGACAACCCATCATAGGCTAGCTGGGTGATCTTGCAACTTGTACCATGTCGGAGTTTGATTTTCCCCATAGGGTTTCATTGATCGTGTACTCTTGAGTGTAGCTCGGGCTGAGAAGGTCGCAGCCATGGGAAAGTTGACAGTTAAGCCTATCTAGTGACAGCCCATCATAGGCTAGCTGGGTGATCTTGCAACTTGTACCATGTCGGAGTTTGATTTTCCCCATAGGGTTTCATTGATCGCTTACTCGTGAGTGTAGCACGGGCTGAGAAGGTCGCTGCCATGGGAAAGTTGACAGTTAAGCCTATCTAGTGACAACCCATCATAGGCTAGCTGGGTGATCTTGCAACTTGTATCATGCCGGAGTTTGATTTTCACCATAGGGTTTCATTGATCGCTTACTCGGCAACTTGTATGAAGCAGGATTTCTACTTTCCCCTTAGCGCTTCATTGATTGTGTACTCTTGAGTGTAGCTCGGGCTGAGAATGACGCAGCCATGGGAAGGTTGACAGTTAAGCCCATCTAGTGACAACCCATCATAGGCTAGCTGGGTGATCTTGCAACTTGTACCATGTCGGAGTTTGATTTTCCCCATAGGGTTTCATTGATCGTGTACTCTTGAGTGTAGCTCGGGCTGAGAAGGTCGCAGCCATGGGAAAGTTGACAGTTAAGCCTATCTAGTGACAGCCCATCATAGGCTAGCTGGGTGATCTTGCAACTTGTACCATGTCGGAGTTTGATTTTCCCCATAGGGTTTCATTGATCGCTTACTCGTGAGTGTAGCACGGGCTGAGAACGTCGCTGCCATGGGAAAGTTGACAGTTAAGCCTATCTAGTGACAACCCATCATAGGCTAGCTGGGTGATCTTGCAACTTGTATCATGCCGGAGTTTGATTTTCACCATAGGGTTTCATTGACCGCTTACTCGGCAACTTGTATGAAGCAGGATTTCTACTTTCCCCTTAGCGCTTCATTGATCGTGTACTCTTGAGTATAGCTCGGGCTGAGAATGACGCAGCCATGGGAAAGTTGACAGTTAAGCCTATCTAGTGACAGCCCATCATAGGCTAGCTGGGTGATCTTGCAACTTGTACCATGTCGGAGTTTGATTTTCCCCATAGGGTTTCATTGATCGTGTACTCTTGAGTGTAGCTCGGGCTGAGAAGGTCGCAGCCATGGGAAAGTTGACAGTTAAGCCTATCTAGTGACAACCCATCATAGGCTAGCTGGGTGATCTTGCAACTTGTATCATGCCGGAGTTTGATTTTCACCATAGGGTTTCATTGATCGCTTACTCGGCAACTTGTATAAAGCAGGATTTCTACTTTCCCCTTAGCGCTTCATTGATTGTGTACTCTTGAGTGTAGCTCGGGCTGAGAATGACGCAGCCATGGGAAAGTTGACAGTTAAGCCAATCTAGTGACAACCCATCATAGGCTAGCTGGGTGATCTTGCAACTTGTACCATGTCGGAGTTTGATTTTCCCCATAGGGTTTCATTGATCGTGTACTCTTGAGTGTAGCTCGGGCTGAGAAGGTCGCAGCCATGGGAAAGTTGACAGTTAAGCCTATCTAGTGACAGCCCATCATAGGCTAGCTGGGTGATCTTGCAACTTGTACCATGTCGGAGTTTGATTTTCCCCATAGGGTTTCATTGATCGCTTACTCGTGAGTGTAGCACGGGCTGAGAACGTCGCTGCCATGGGAAAGTTGACAGTTAAGCCTATCTAGTGACAACCCATCGTAGGCTAGCTGGGTGATCTTGCAACTTGTATCATGCCGGAGTTTGATTTTCACCATAGGGTTTCATTGACCGCTTACTCAGCAACTTGTATGAAGCAGGATTTCTACTTTCCCCTTAGCGCTTCATTGACCGTGTACTCTTGAGTATAGCTCGGGCTGAGAATGACGCAGCCATGGGAAAGTTGACAGTTAAGCCTATCTAGTGACAGCCCATCATAGGCTAGCTGGGTGATCTTGCAACTTGTACCATGTCGGAGTTTGATTTTCCCCATAGGGTTTCATTGATCGCTTACTCGTGAGTGTAGCACGGGCTGAGAACGTCGCTGCCATGGGAAAGTTGACAGTTAAGCCTATCTAGTGACAACCCATCGTAGGCTAGCTGGGTGATCTTGCAACTTGTATCATGCCGGAGTTTGATTTTCACCATAGGGTTTCATTGACCGCTTACTCAGCAACTTGTATGAAGCAGGATTTCTACTTTCCCCTTAGCGCTTCATTGACCGTGTACTCTTGAGTATAGCTCGGGCTGAGAATGACGCAGCCATGGGAAAGTTGACAGTTAAGCCTATCTAGTGACAGCCCATCATAGGCTAGCTGGGTGATCTTGCAACTTGTACCATGTCGGAGTTTGATTTTCCCCATAGGGTTTCATTGATCGTGTACTCTTGAGTGTAGCTCGGGCTGAGAAGGTCGCAGCCATGGGAAAGTTGACAGTTAAGCCTATCTAGTGACAGCCCATCATAGGCTAGCTGGGTGATCTTGCAACTTGTACCATGTCGGAGTTTGATTTTCCCCATAGGGTTTCATTGATCGCTTACTCGTGAGTGTAGCACGGGCTGAGAAGGTCGCTGCCATGGGAAAGTTGACAGTTAAGCCTATCTAGTGACAACCCATAATAGGCTAGCTGGGTGATCTTGCAACTTGTATCATGCCGGAGTTTGATTTTCACCATAGGGTTTCATTGATCGCTTACTCGGCAACTTGTATGAAGCAGGATTTCTACTTTCCCCTTAGCGCTTCATTGATTGTGTACTCTTGAGTGTAGCTCGGGCTGAGAATGACGCAGCCATGGGAAAGTTGACAGTTAAGCCTATCTAGTGACAACCCATCATAGGCTAGCTGGGTGATCTTGCAACTTGTACCATGTCGGAGTTTGATTTTCCCCATAGGGTTTCATTGATCGTGTACTCTTGAGTGTAGCTTGGGCTGAGAAGGTCGCAGCCATGGGAAAGTTGACAGTTAAGCCTATCTAGTGACAGCCCATCATAGGCTAGCTGGGTGATCTTGCAACTTGTACCATGTCGGAGTTTGATTTTCCCCATAGGGTTTCATTGATCGCTTACTCGTGAGTGTAGCACGGGCTGAGAACGTCGCTGCCATGGGAAAGTTGACAGTTAAGCCTATCTAGTGACAACCCATCATAGGCTAGCTGGGTGATCTTGCAACTTGTATCATGCCGGAGTTTGATTTTCACCATAGGGTTTCATTGACCGCTTACTCGGCAACTTGTATGAAGCAGGATTTCTACTTTCCCCTTAGCGCTTCATTGATCGTGTACTCTTGAGTATAGCTCGGGCTGAGAATGACGCAGCCATGGGAAAGTTGACAGTTAAGCCTATCTAGTGACAGCCCATCATAGGCTAGCTGGGTGATCTTGCAACTTGTACCATGTCGGAGTTTGATTTTCCCCATAGGGTTTCATTGATCGTGTACTCTTGAGTGTAGCTCGGGCTGAGAAGGTCGCAGCCATGGGAAAGTTGACAGCTAAGCCTATCTAGTGACAGCCCATCATAGGCTAGCTGGGTGATCTTGCAACTTGTACCATGTCGGAGTTTGATTTTCCCCATAGGGTTTCATTGATCGTGTACTCTTGAGTGTAGCTCGGGCTGAGAAGGTCGCAGCCATGGGAAAGTTGACAGTTAAGCCTATCTAGTGACAACCCATCATAGGCTAGCTGGGTGATCTTGCAACTTGTATCATGCCGGAGTTTGATTTTCACCATAGGGTTTCATTGATCGCTTACTCGGCAACTTGTATAAAGCAGGATTTCTACTTTCCCCTTAGCGCTTCATTGATTGTGTACTCTTGAGTGTAGCTCGGGCTGAGAATGACGCAACCATGGGAAAGTTGACAGTTAAGCCAATCTAGTGACAACCCATCATAGGCTAGCTGGGTGATCTTGCAACTTGTACCATGTCGGAGTTTGATTTTCCCCATAGGGTTTCATTGATCGTGTACTCTTGAGTGTAGCTCGGGCTGAGAAGGTCGCAGCCATGGGAAAGTTGACAGTTAAGCCTATCTAGTGACAGCCCATCATAGGCTAGCTGGGTGATCTTGCAACTTGTACCATGTCGGAGTTTGATTTTCCCCATAGGGTTTCATTGATCGCTTACTCGTGAGTGTAGCACGGGCTGAGAAGGTCGCAGCCATGGGAAAGTTGACAGTTAAGCCTATCTAGTGACAACCCATCGTAGGCTAGCTGGGTGATCTTGCAACTTGTATCATGCCGGAGTTTGATTTTCACCATAGGGTTTCATTGACCGCTTACTCGGCAACTTGTATGAAGCAGGATTTCTACTTTCCCCTTAGCGCTTCATTGATCGTGTACTCTTGAGTATAGCTCGGGCTGAGAATGACGCAGCCATGGGAAAGTTGACAGTTAAGCCTATCTAGTGACAGCCCATCATAGGCTAGCTGGGTGATCTTGCAACTTGTACCATGTCGGAGTTTGATTTTCCCCATAGGGTTTCATTGATCGTGTACTCTTGAGTGTAGCTCGGGCTGAGAAGGTCGCAGCCATGGGAAAGTTGACAGTTAAGCCTATCTAGTGACAGCCCATCATAGGCTAGCTGGGTGATCTTGCAACTTGTACCATGTCGGAGTTTGATTTTCCCCATAGGGTTTCATTGATCGCTTACTCGTGAGTGTAGCACGGGCTGAGAAGGTCGCTGCCATGGGAAAGTTGACAGTTAAGCCTATCTAGTGACAACCCATAATAGGCTAGCTGGGTGATCTTGCAACTTGTATCATGCCGGAGTTTGATTTTCACCATAGGGTTTCATTGATCGCTTACTCGGCAACTTGTATGAAGCAGGATTTCTACTTTCCCCTTAGCGCTTCATTGACTGTGTACTCTTGAGTGTAGCTCGGGCTGAGAATGACGCAGCCATGGGAAAGTTGACAGTTAAGCCTATCTAGTGACAACCCATCATAGGCTAGCTGGGTGATCTTGCAACTTGTACCATGTCGGAGTTTGATTTTCCCCATAGGGTTTCATTGATCGTGTACTCTTGAGTGTAGCTCGGGCTGAGAAGGTCGCAGCCATGGGAAAGTTGACAGTTAAGCATATCTAGTGACAGCCCATCATAGGCTAGCTGGGTGATCTTGCAACTTGTACCATGTCGGAGTTTGATTTTCCCCATAGGGTTTCATTGATCGCTTACTCGTGAGTGTAGCACGGGCTGAGAACGTCGCTGCCATGGGAAAGTTGACAGTTAAGCCTATCTAGTGACAACCCATCATAGGCTAGCTGGGTGATCTTGCAACTTGTATCATGCCGGAGTTTGATTTTCACCATAGGGTTTCATTGACCGCTTACTCGGCAACTTGTATGAAGCAGGATTTCTACTTTCCCCTTAGCGCTTCATTGATCGTGTTTTCTTGAGTATAGCTCGGGCTGAGAATGACGCAGCCATGGGAAAGTTGACAGTTAAGCCTATCTAGTGACAGCCCATCATAGGCTAGCTGGGTGATCTTGCAACTTGTACCATATCGGAGTTTGATTTTCCCCATAGGGTTTCATTGATCGTGTACTCTTGAGTGTAGCTCGGGCTGAGAAGGTCGCAGCCATGGGAAAGTTGACAGTTAAGCCTATCTAGTGACAGCCCATCATAGGCTAGCTGGGTGATCTTGCAACTTGTACCATGTCGGAGTTTGATTTTCCCCATAGGGTTTCATTGATCGTGTACTCTTGAGTGTAGCTCGGGCTGAGAAGGTCGCAGCCATGGGAAAGTTGACAGTTAAGCCTATCTAGTGACAACCCATCATAGGCTAGCTGGGTGATCTTGCAACTTGTATCATGCCGGAGTTTGATTTTCACCATAGGGTTTCATTGATCGCTTACTCGGCAACTTGTATAAAGCAGGATTTCTACTTTCCCCTTAGCGCTTCATTGATTGTGTACTCTTGAGTGTAGCTCGGGCTGAGAATGACGCAGCCATGGGAAAGTTGACAGTTAAGCCAATCTAGTGACAACCCATCATAGGCTAGCTGGGTGATCTTGCAACTTGTACCATGTCGGAGTTTGATTTTCCCCATAGGGTTTCATTGATCGTGTACTCTTGAGTGTAGCTCGGGCTGAGAAGGTCGCAGCCATGGGAAAGTTGACAGTTAAGCCTATCTAGTGACAGCCCATCATAGGCTAGCTGGGTGATCTTGCAACTTGTACCATGTCGGAGTTTGATTTTCCCCATAGGGTTTCATTGATCGCTTACTCGTGAGTGTAGCACGGGCTGAGAACGTCGCTGCCATGGGAAAGTTGACAGTTAAGCCTATCTAGTGACAACCCATCGTAGGCTAGCTGGGTGATCTTGCAACTTGTATCATGCCGGAGTTTGATTTTCACCATAGGGTTTCATTGACCGCTTACTCAGCAACTTGTATGAAGCAGGATTTCTACTTTCCCCTTAGCGCTTCATTGACCGTGTACTCTTGAGTATAGCTCGGGCTGAGAATGACGCAGCCATGGGAAAGTTGACAGTTAAGCCTATCTAGTGACAGCCCATCATAGGCTAGCTGGGTGATCTTGCAACTTGTACCATGTCGGAGTTTGATTTTCCCCATAGGGTTTCATTGATCGTGTACTCTTGAGTGTAGCTCGGGCTGAGAAGGTCGCAGCCATGGGAAAGTTGACAGTTAAGCCTATCTAGTGACAGCCCATCATAGGCTAGCTGGGTGATCTTGCAACTTGTACCATGTCGGAGTTTGATTTTCCCCATAGGGTTTCATTGATCGCTTACTCGTGAGTGTAGCACGGGCTGAGAAGGTCGCTGCCATGGGAAAGTTGACAGTTAAGCCTATCTAGTGACAACCCATAATAGGCTAGCTGGGTGATCTTGCAACTTGTATCATGCCGGAGTTTGATTTTCACCATAGGGTTTCATTGATCGCTTACTCGGCAACTTGTATGAAGCAGGATTTCTACTTTCCCCTTAGCGCTTCATTGATTGTGTACTCTTGAGTGTAGCTCGGGCTGAGAAGGTCGCAGCCATGGGAAAGTTGACAGTTAAGCCTATCTAGTGACAGCCCATCATAGGCTAGCTGGGTGATCTTGCAACTTGTACCATGTCGGAGTTTGATTTTCCCCATAGGGTTTCATTGATCGCTTACTCGTGAGTGTAGCACGGGCTGAGAACGTCGCTGCCATGGGAAAGTTGACAGTTAAGCCTATCTAGTGACAACCCATCGTAGGCTAGCTGGGTGATCTTGCAACTTGTATCATGCCGGAGTTTGATTTTCACCATAGGGTTTCATTGACCGCTTACTCAGCAACTTGTATGAAGCAGGATTTCTACTTTCCCCTTAGCGCTTCATTGACCGTGTACTCTTGAGTATAGCTCGGGCTGAGAATGACGCAGCCATGGGAAAGTTGACAGTTAAGCCTATCTAGTGACAGCCCATCATAGGCTAGCTGGGTGATCTTGCAACTTGTACCATGTCGGAGTTTGATTTTCCCCATAGGGTTTCATTGATCGTGTACTCTTGAGTGTAGCTCGGGCTGAGAAGGTCGCAGCCATGGGAAAGTTGACAGTTAAGCCTATCTAGTGACAGCCCATCATAGGCTAGCTGGGTGATCTTGCAACTTGTACCATGTCGGAGTTTGATTTTCCCCATAGGGTTTCATTGATCGCTTACTCGTGAGTGTAGCACGGGCTGAGAAGGTCGCTGCCATGGGAAAGTTGACAGTTAAGCCTATCTAGTGACAACCCATAATAGGCTAGCTGGGTGATCTTGCAACTTGTATCATGCCGGAGTTTGATTTTCACCATAGGGTTTCATTGATCGCTTACTCGGCAACTTGTATGAAGCAGGATTTCTACTTTCCCCTTAGCGCTTCATTGATTGTGTACTCTTGAGTGTAGCTCGGGCTGAGAATGACGCAGCCATGGGAAAGTTGACAGTTAAGCCTATCTAGTGACAACCCATCATAGGCTAGCTGGGTGATCTTGCAACTTGTACCATGTCGGAGTTTGATTTTCCCCATAGGGTTTCATTGATCGTGTACTCTTGAGTGTAGCTCGGGCTGAGAAGGTCGCAGCCATGGGAAAGTTGACAGTTAAGCCTATCTAGTGACAGCCCATCATAGGCTAGCTGGGTGATCTTGCAACTTGTACCATGTCGGAGTTTGATTTTCCCCATAGGGTTTCATTGATCGCTTACTCGTGAGTGTAGCACGGGCTGAGAACGTCGCTGCCATGGGAAAGTTGACAGTTAAGCCTATCTAGTGACAACCCATCATAGGCTAGCTGGGTGATCTTGCAACTTGTATCATGCCGGAGTTTGATTTTCACCATAGGGTTTCATTGACCGCTTACTCGGCAACTTGTATGAAGCAGGATTTCTACTTTCCCCTTAGCGCTTCATTGATCGTGTACTCTTGAGTATAGCTCGGGCTGAGAATGACGCAGCCATGGGAAAGTTGACAGTTAAGCCTATCTAGTGACAGCCCATCATAGGCTAGCTGGGTGATCTTGCAACTTGTACCATGTCGGAGTTTGATTTTCCCCATAGGGTTTCATTGATCGTGTACTCTTGAGTGTAGCTCGGGCTGAGAAGGTCGCAGCCATGGGAAAGTTGACAGCTAAGCCTATCTAGTGACAGCCCATCATAGGCTAGCTGGGTGATCTTGCAACTTGTACCATGTCGGAGTTTGATTTTCCCCATAGGGTTTCATTGATCGTGTACTCTTGAGTGTAGCTCGGGCTGAGAAGGTCGCAGCCATGGGAAAGTTGACAGTTAAGCCTATCTAGTGACAACCCATCATAGGCTAGCTGGGTGATCTTGCAACTTGTATCATGCCGGAGTTTGATTTTCACCATAGGGTTTCATTGATCGCTTACTCGGCAACTTGTATGAAGCAGGATTTCTACTTTCCCCTTAGCGCTTCATTGATTGTGTACTCTTGAGTGTAGCTCGGGCTGAGAATGACGCAACCATGGGAAAGTTGACAGTTAAGCCTATCTAGTGACAACCCATCATAGGCTAGCTGGGTGATCTTGCAACTTGTACCATGTCGGAGTTTGATTTTCCCCATAGGGTTTCATTGATCGTGTACTCTTGAGTGTAGCTCGGGCTGAGAAGGTCGCAGCCATGGGAAAGTTGACAGTTAAGCCTATCTAGTGACAGCCCATCATAGGCTAGCTGGGTGATCTTGCAACTTGTACCATGTCGGAGTTTGATTTTCCCCATAGGGTTTCATTGATCGCTTACTCGTGAGTGTAGCACGGGCTGAGAAGGTCGCAGCCATGGGAAAGTTGACAGTTAAGCCTATCTAGTGACAACCCATCGTAGGCTAGCTGGGTGATCTTGCAACTTGTATCATGCCGGAGTTTGATTTTCACCATAGGGTTTCATTGACCGCTTACTCGGCAACTTGTATGAAGCAGGATTTCTACTTTCCCCTTAGCGCTTCATTGATCGTGTACTCTTGAGTATAGCTCGGGCTGAGAATGACGCAGCCATGGGAAAGTTGACAGTTAAGCCTATCTAGTGACAGCCCATCATAGGCTAGCTGGGTGATCTTGCAACTTGTACCATGTCGGAGTTTGATTTTCCCCATAGGGTTTCATTGATCGTGTACTCTTGAGTGTAGCTCGGGCTGAGAAGGTCGCAGCCATGGGAAAGTTGACAGTTAAGCCTATCTAGTGACAGCCCATCATAGGCTAGCTGGGTGATCTTGCAACTTGTACCATGTCGGAGTTTGATTTTCCCCATAGGGTTTCATTGATCGCTTACTCGTGAGTGTAGCACGGGCTGAGAAGGTCGCTGCCATGGGAAAGTTGACAGTTAAGCCTATCTAGTGACAACCCATAATAGGCTAGCTGGGTGATCTTGCAACTTGTATCATGCCGGAGTTTGATTTTCACCATAGGGTTTCATTGATCGCTTACTCGGCAACTTGTATGAAGCAGGATTTCTACTTTCCCCTTAGCGCTTCATTGATTGTGTACTCTTGAGTGTAGCTCGGGCTGAGAATGACGCAGCCATGGGAAAGTTGACAGTTAAGCCTATCTAGTGACAACCCATCATAGGCTAGCTGGGTGATCTTGCAACTTGTACCATGTCGGAGTTTGATTTTCCCCATAGGGTTTCATTGATCGTGTACTCTTGAGTGTAGCTCGGGCTGAGAAGGTCGCAGCCATGGGAAAGTTGACAGTTAAGCCTATCTAGTGACAGCCCATCATAGGCTAGCTGGGTGATCTTGCAACTTGTACCATGTCGGAGTTTGATTTTCCCCATAGGGTTTCATTGATCGCTTACTCGTGAGTGTAGCACGGGCTGAGAACGTCGCTGCCATGGGAAAGTTGACAGTTAAGCCTATCTAGTGACAACCCATCATAGGCTAGCTGGGTGATCTTGCAACTTGTATCATGCCGGAGTTTGATTTTCACCATAGGGTTTCATTGACCGCTTACTCGGCAACTTATATGAAGCAGGATTTCTACTTTCCCCTTAGCGCTTCATTGATCGTGTACTCTTGAGTATAGCTCGGGCTGAGAATGACGCAGCCATGGGAAAGTTGACAGTTAAGCCTATCTAGTGACAGCCCATCATAGGCTAGCTGGGTGATCTTGCAACTTGTACCATATCGGAGTTTGATTTTCCCCATAGGGTTTCATTGATCGTGTACTCTTGAGTGTAGCTCGGGCTGAGAAGGTCGCAGCCATGGGAAAGTTGACAGTTAAGCCTATCTAGTGACAGCCCATCATAGGCTAGCTGGGTGATCTTGCAACTTGTACCATGTCGGAGTTTGATTTTCCCCATAGGGTTTCATTGATCGTGTACTCTTGAGTGTAGCTCGGGCTGAGAAGGTCGCAGCCATGGGAAAGTTGACAGTTAAGCCTATCTAGTGACAACCCATCATAGGCTAGCTGGGTGATCTTGCAACTTGTATCATGCCGGAGTTTGATTTTCACCATAGGGTTTCATTGATCGCTTACTCGGCAACTTGTATAAAGCAGGATTTCTACTTTCCCCTTAGCGCTTCATTGATTGTGTACTCTTGAGTGTAGCTCGGGCTGAGAATGACGCAGCCATGGGAAAGTTGACAGTTAAGCCAATCTAGTGACAACCCATCATAGGCTAGCTGGGTGATCTTGCAACTTGTACCATGTCGGAGTTTGATTTTCCCCATAGGGTTTCATTGATCGTGTACTCTTGAGTGTAGCTCGGGCTGAGAAGGTCGCAGCCATGGGAAAGTTGACAGTTAAGCCTATCTAGTGACAGCCCATCATAGGCTAGCTGGGTGATCTTGCAACTTGTACCATGTCGGAGTTTGATTTTCCCCATAGGGTTTCATTGATCGCTTACTCGTGAGTGTAGCACGGGCTGAGAAGGTCGCTGCCATGGGAAAGTTGACAGTTAAGCCTATCTAGTGACAACCCATCATAGGATAGCTCGGTGATCTTGCAACTTGTATCATGCCTGAGTTTGATTTTCACCATAGGGTTTCATTGATCGCTTACTCGGCAACTTGTATGAAGCAGGATTTCTACTTTCCCCTTAGCGCTTCATTGATCGTGTACTCTTGAGTATAGCTCGGGCTGAGAATGACGCAGCCATGGGAAAGTTGACAGTTAAGCCTATCTAGTGACAGCCCATCATAGGCTAGCTGGGTGATCTTGCAACTTGTACCATGTCGGAGTTTGATTTTCCCCATAGGGTTTCATTGATCGTGTACTCTTGAGTGTAGCTCGGGCTGAGAAGGTCGCAGCCATGGGAAAGTTGACAGTTAAGCCTATCTAGTGACAGCCCATCATAGGCTAGCTGGGTGATCTTGCAACTTGTACCATGTCGGAGTTTGATTTTCCCCATAGGGTTTCATTGATCGCTTACTCGTGAGTGTAGCACGGGCTGAGAAGGTCGCTGCCATGGGAAAGTTGACAGTTAAGCCTATCTAGTGACAACCCATAATAGGCTAGCTGGGTGATCTTGTAACTTGTATCATGCCGGAGTTTGATTTTCACCATAGGGTTTCATTGATCGCTTACTCGGCAACTTGTATGAAGCAGGATTTCTACTTTCCCCTTAGCGCTTCATTGATTGTGTACTCTTGAGTGTAGCTCGGGCTGAGAATGACGCAGCCATGGGAAAGTTGACAGTTAAGCCTATCTAGTGACAACCCATCATAGGCTAGCTGGGTGATCTTGCAACTTGTACCATGTCGGAGTTTGATTTTCCCCATAGGGTTTCATTGATCGTGTACTCTTGAGTGTAGCTCGGGCTGAGAAGGTCGCAGCCATGGGAAAGTTGACAGTTAAGCCTATCTAGTGACAGCCCATCATAGGCTAGCTGGGTGATCTTGCAACTTGTACCATGTCGGAGTTTGATTTTCCCCATAGGGTTTCATTGATCGTGTACTCTTGAGTGTAGCTCGGGCTGAGAAGGTCGCAGCCATGGGAAAGTTGACAGTTAAGCCTATCTAGTGACAGCCCATCATAGGCTAGCTGGGTGATCTTGCAACTTGTACCATGTCGGAGTTTGATTTTCCCCATAGGGTTTCATTGATCGCTTACTCGTGAGTGTAGCACGGGCTGAGAACGTCGCTGCCATGGAAAGTTGACAGTTAAGCCTATCTAGTGACAACCCATCATAGGCTAGCTGGGTGATCTTGCAACTTGTATCATGCCGGAGTTTGATTTTCACCATAGGGTTTCATTGACCGCTTACTCGGCAACTTGTATGAAGCAGGATTTCTACTTTCCCCTTAGCGCTTCATTGATCGTGTACTCTTGAGTATAGCTCGGGCTGAGAATGACGCAGCCATGGGAAAGTTGACAGTTAAGCCTATCTAGTGACAGCCCATCATAGGCTAGCTGGGTGATCTTGCAACTTGTACCATGTCGGAGTTTGATTTTCCCCATAGGGTTTCATTGATCGTGTACTCTTGAGTGTAGCTCGGGCTGAGAAGGTCGCAGCCATGGGAAAGTTGACAGTTAAGCCTATCTAGTGACAGCCCATCATAGGCTAGCTGGGTGATCTTGCAACTTGTACCATGTCGGAGTTTGATTTTCCCCATAGGGTTTCATTGATCGTGTACTCTTGAGTGTAGCTCGGGCTGAGAAGGTCGCAGCCATGGGAAAGTTGACAGTTAAGCCTATCTAGTGACAACCCATCATAGGCTAGCTGGGTGATCTTGCAACTTGTATCATGCCGGAGTTTGATTTTCACCATAGGGTTTCATTGATCGCTTACTCGGCAACTTGTATAAAGCAGGATTTCTACTTTCCCCTTAGCGCTTCATTGATTGTGTACTCTTGAGTGTAGCTCGGGCTGAGAATGACGCAGCCATGGGAAAGTTGACAGTTAAGCCAATCTAGTGACAACCCATCATAGGCTAGCTGGGTGATCTTGCAACTTGTACCATGTCGGAGTTTGATTTTCCCCATAGGGTTTCATTGATCGTGTACTCTTGAGTGTAGCTCGGGCTGAGAAGGTCGCAGCCATGGGAAAGTTGACAGTTAAGCCTATCTAGTGACAGCCCATCATAGGCTAGCTGGGTGATCTTGCAACTTGTACCATGTCGGAGTTTGATTTTCCCCATAGGGTTTCATTGATCGCTTACTCGTGAGTGTAGCACGGGCTGAGAAGGTCGCAGCCATGGGAAAGTTGACAGTTAAGCCTATCTAGTGACAACCCATCATAGGCTAGCTGGGTGATCTTGCAACTTGTATCATGCCGGAGTTTGATTTTCACCATAGGGTTTCATTGACCGCTTACTCGGCAACTTGTATGAAGCAGGATTTCTACTTTCCCCTTAGCGCTTCATTGATCGTGTACTCTTGAGTATAGCTCGGGCTGAGAATGACGCAGCCATGGGAAAGTTGACAGTTAAGCCTATCTAGTGACAGCCCATCATAGGCTAGCTGGGTGATCTTGCAACTTGTACCATGTCGGAGTTTCATTTTCCCCATAGGGTTTCATTGATCGTGTACTCTTGAGTGTAGCTCGGGCTGAGAAGGTCGCAGCCATGGGAAAGTTGACAGTTAAGCCTATCTAGTGACAGCCCATCATAGGCTAGCTGGGTGATCTTGCAACTTGTACCATGTCGGAGTTTGATTTTCCCCATAGGGTTTCATTGATCGCTTACTCGTGAGTGTAGCACGGGCTGAGAAGGTCGCTGCCATGGGAAAGTTGACAGTTAAGCCTATCTAGTGACAACCCATCATAGGATAGCTCGGTGATCTTGCAACTTGTATCATGCCTGAGTTTGATTTTCACCATAGGGTTTCATTGATCGCTTACTCGGCAACTTGTATGAAGCAGGATTTCTACTTTCCCCTTAGCGCTTCATTGATCGTGTACTCTTGAGTATAGCTCGGGCTGAGAATGACGCAGCCATGGGAAAGTTGACAGTTAAGCCTATCTAGTGACAGCCCATCATAGGCTAGCTGGGTGATCTTGCAACTTGTACCATGTCGGAGTTTGATTTTCCCCATAGGGTTTCATTGATCGTGTACTCTTGAGTGTAGCTCGGGCTGAGAAGGTCGCAGCCATGGGAAAGTTGACAGTTAAGCCTATCTAGTGACAGCCCATCATAGGCTAGCTGGGTGATCTTGCAACTTGTACCATGTCGGAGTTTGATTTTCCCCATAGGGTTTCATTGATCGCTTACTCGTGAGTGTAGCACGGGCTGAGAAGGTCGCTGCCATGGGAAAGTTGACAGTTAAGCCTATCTAGTGACAACCCATAATAGGCTAGCTGGGTGATCTTGCAACTTGTATCATGCCGGAGTTTGATTTTCACCATAGGGTTTCATTGATCGCTTACTCGGCAACTTGTATGAAGCAGGATTTCTACTTTCCCCTTAGCGCTTCATTGATTGTGTACTCTTGAGTGTAGCTCGGGCTGAGAATGACGCAGCCATGGGAAAGTTGACAGTTAAGCCTATCTAGTGACAACCCATCATAGGCTAGCTGGGTGATCTTGCAACTTGTACCATGTCGGAGTTTGATTTTCCCCATAGGGTTTCATTGATCGTGTACTCTTGAGTGTAGCTCGGGCTGAGAAGGTCGCAGCCATGGGAAAGTTGACAGTTAAGCCTATCTAGTGACAGCCCATCATAGGCTAGCTGGGTGATCTTGCAACTTGTACCATGTCGGAGTTTGATTTTCCCCATAGGGTTTCATTGATCGCTTACTCGTGAGTGTAGCACGGGCTGAGAACGTCGCTGCCATGGGAAAGTTGACAGTTAAGCCTATCTAGTGACAACCCATCATAGGCTAGCTGGGTGATCTTGCAACTTGTATCATGCCGGAGTTTGATTTTCACCATAGGGTTTCATTGACCGCTTACTCGGCAACTTGTATGAAGCAGGATTTCTACTTTCCCCTTAGCGCTTCATTGATCGTGTACTCTTGAGTATAGCTCGGGCTGAGAATGACGCAGCCATGGGAAAGTTGACAGTTAAGCCTATCTAGTGACAGCCCATCATAGGCTAGCTGGGTGATCTTGCAACTTGTACCATATCGGAGTTTGATTTTCCCCATAGGGTTTCATTGATCGTGTACTCTTGAGTGTAGCTCGGGCTGAGAAGGTCGCAGCCATGGGAAAGTTGACAGTTAAGCCTATCTAGTGACAGCCCATCATAGGCTAGCTGGGTGATCTTGCAACTTGTACCATGTCGGAGTTTGATTTTCCCCATAGGGTTTCATTGATCGTGTACTCTTGAGTGTAGCTCGGGCTGAGAAGGTCGCAGCCATGGGAAAGTTGACAGTTAAGCCTATCTAGTGACAACCCATCATAGGCTAGCTGGGTGATCTTGCAACTTGTATCATGCCGGAGTTTGATTTTCACCATAGGGTTTCATTGATCGCTTACTCGGCAACTTGTATAAAGCAGGATTTCTACTTTCCCCTTAGCGCTTCATTGATTGTGTACTCTTGAGTGTAGCTCGGGCTGAGAATGACGCAGCCATGGGAAAGTTGACAGTTAAGCCAATCTAGTGACAACCCATCATAGGCTAGCTGGGTGATCTTGCAACTTGTACCATGTCGGAGTTTGATTTTCCCCATAGGGTTTCATTGATCGTGTACTCTTGAGTGTAGCTCGGGCTGAGAAGGTCGCAGCCATGGGAAAGTTGACAGTTAAGCCTATCTAGTGACAGCCCATCATAGGCTAGCTGGGTGATCTTGCAACTTGTACCATGTCGGAGTTTGATTTTCCCCATAGGGGTTTCATTGATCGCTTACTCGTGAGTGTAGCACGGGCTGAGAAGGTCGCAGCCATGGGAAAGTTGACAGTTAAGCCTATCTAGTGACAACCCATCATAGGCTAGCTGGGTGATCTTGCAACTTGTATCATGCCGGAGTTTGATTTTCACCATAGGGTTTCATTGACCGCTTACTCGGCAACTTGTATGAAGCAGGATTTCTACTTTCCCCTTAGCGCTTCATTGATCGTGTACTCTTGAGTATAGCTCGGGCTGAGAATGACGCAGCCATGGGAAAGTTGACAGTTAAGCCTATCTAGTGACAGCCCATCATAGGCTAGCTGGGTGATCTTGCAACTTGTACCATGTCGGAGTTTCATTTTCCCCCATAGGGTTTCATTGATCGTGTACTCTTGAGTGTAGCTCGGGCTGAGAAGGTCGCAGCCATGGGAAAGTTGACAGTTAAGCCTATCTAGTGACAGCCCATCATAGGCTAGCTGGGTGATCTTGCAACTTGTACCATGTCGGAGTTTGATTTTCCCCATAGGGTTTCATTTGATCGCTTACTCGTGAGTGTAGCACGGGCTGAGAAGGTCGCTGCCATGGGAAAGTTGACAGTTAAGCCTATCTAGTGACAACCCATCATAGGATAGCTCGGTGATCTTGCAACTTGTATCATGCCTGAGTTTGATTTTCACCATAGGGTTTCATTGATCGCTTACTCGGCAACTTGTATGAAGCAGGATTTCTACTTTCCCTTAGCGCTTCATTGATCGTGTACTCTTGAGTATAGCTCGGGCTGAGAATGACGCAGCCATGGGAAAGTTGACAGTTAAGCCTATCTAGTGACAGCCCATCATAGGCTAGCTGGGTGATCTTGCAACTTGTACCATGTCGGAGTTTGATTTTCCCCATAGGGTTTCATTGATCGTGTACTCTTGAGTGTAGCTCGGGCTGAGAAGGTCGCAGCCATGGGAAAGTTGACAGTTAAGCCTATCTAGTGACAGCCCATCATAGGCTAGCTGGGTGATCTTGCAACTTGTACCATGTCGGAGTTTGATTTTCCCCATAGGGTTTCATTGATCGCTTACTCGTGAGTGTAGCACGGGCTGAGAAGGTCGCTGCCATGGGAAAGTTGACAGTTAAGCCTATCTAGTGACAACCCATAATAGGCTAGCTGGGTGATCTTGCAACTTGTATCATGCCGGAGTTTGATTTTCACCATAGGGTTTCATTGATCGCTTACTCGGCAACTTGTATGAAGCAGGATTTCTACTTTCCCCTTAGCGCTTCATTGATTGTGTACTCTTGAGTGTAGCTCGGGCTGAGAATGACGCAGCCATGGGAAAGTTGACAGTTAAGCCTATCTAGTGACAACCCATCATAGGCTAGCTGGGTGATCTTGCAACTTGTACCATGTCGGAGTTTGATTTTCCCCATAGGGTTTCATTGATCGTGTACTCTTGAGTGTAGCTCGGGCTGAGAAGGTCGCAGCCATGGGAAAGTTGACAGTTAAGCCTATCTAGTGACAGCCCATCATAGGCTAGCTGGGTGATCTTGCAACTTGTACCATGTCGGAGTTTGATTTTCCCCATAGGGTTTCATTGATCGCTTACTCGTGAGTGTAGCACGGGCTGAGAACGTCGCTGCCATGGGAAAGTTGACAGTTAAGCCTATCTAGTGACAACCCATCATAGGCTAGCTGGGTGATCTTGCAACTTGTATCATGCCGGAGTTTGATTTTCACCATAGGGTTTCATTGACCGCTTACTCGGCAACTTGTATGAAGCAGGATTTCTACTTTCCCCTTAGCGCTTCATTGATCGTGTACTCTTGAGTATAGCTCGGGCTGAGAATGACGCAGCCATGGGAAAGTTGACAGTTAAGCCTATCTAGTGACAGCCCATCATAGGCTAGCTGGGTGATCTTGCAACTTGTACACGATCAGATTGAAACCCTATGGGGGAAAATCAAACTCCGATATGGTACAAGTTGCAAGATCACCCAGCTAGCCTATGATGGGCTGTCACTAGATAGGCTTAACTGTCAACTTTCCCATGGCTGCGTCATTCTCAGCCCGAGCTATACTCAAGAGTACACGATCAATGAAGCGCTAAGGGGAAAGTAGAAATCCTGCTTCATACAAGTTGCCGAGTAAGCGGTCAATGAAACCCTATGGTGAAAATCAAACTCCGGCATGATACAAGTTGCAAGATCACCCAGCTAGCCTATGATGGGTTGTCACTAGATAGGCTTAAACTGTCAACTTTCCCATGGCAGCGACGTTCTCAGCCCGTGCTACACTCACGAGTAAGCGATCAATGAAACCCTATGGGGAAAATCAAACTCCGACATGGTACAAGTTGCAAGATCACCCAGCTAGCCTATGATGGGCTGTCACTAGATAGGCTTAACTGTCAACTTTCCCATGGCTGCGACCCTTCTCAGCCCGAGCTACACTCAAGAGTACACGATCAATGAAACCCTATGGGGAAAATCAAACTCCGACATGGTACAAGTTGCAAGATCACCCAGCTAGCCTATGATGGGGTTGTCACTAGATAGGCTTAACTGTCAACTTTCCCATGGCTGCGTCATTCTCAGCCCGAGCTACACTCAAGAGTACACAATCAATGAAGCGCTAAGGGGAAAGTAGAAATCCTGCTTCATACAAGTTGCCGAGTAAGCGATCAATGAAACCCTATGGTGAAAATCAAACTCCGGCATGATACAAGTTGCAAGATCACCCAGCTAGCCTATTATGGGTTGTCACTAGATAGGCTTAACTGTCAACTTTCCCATGGCAGCGACCTTCTCAGCCCGTGCTACACTCACGAGTAAGCGATCAATGAAACCCTATGGGGAAAATCAAACTCCGACATGGTACAAGTTGCAAGATCACCCAGCTAGCCTATGATGGGCTGTCACTAGATAGGCTTAACTGTCAACTTTCCCATGGCTGCGACCTTCTCAGCCCGAGCTACACTCAAGAGTACACGATCAATTGAAACCCTATGGGGGAAAATCAAACTCCGACATGGTACAAGTTGCAAGATCACCCAGCTAGCCTATGATGGGCTGTCACTAGATAGGCTTAACTGTCAACTTTCCCATGGCTGCGTCATTCTCAGCCCGAGCTATACTCAAGAGTACACGATCAATGAAGCGCTAAGGGGAAAGTAGAAATCCTGCTTCATACAAGTTGCCGAGTAAGCGATCAATGAAACCCTATGGTGAAAATCAAACTCAGGCATGATACAAGTTGCAAGATCACCGAGCTATCCTATGATGGGTTGTCACTAGATAGGCTTAACTGTCAACTTTCCCATGGCAGCGACCTTCTCAGCCCGTGCTACACTCACGAGTAAGCGATCAATGAAACCCTATGGGGAAAATCAAACTCCGACATGGTACAAGTTGCAAGATCACCCAGCTAGCCTATGATGGGCTGTCACTAGATAGGCTTAACTGTCAACTTTCCCATGGCTGCGACCTTCTCAGCCCGAGCTACACTCAAGAGTACACGATCAATGAAACCCTATGGGGAAAATGAAACTCCGACATGGTACAAGTTGCAAGATCACCCAGCTAGCCTATGATGGGCTGTCACTAGATAGGCTTAACTGTCAACTTTCCCATGGCTGCGTCATTCTCAGCCCGAGCTATACTCAAGAGTACACGATCAATGAAGCGCTAAGGGGGAAAGTAGAAATCCTGCTTCATACAAGTTGCCGAGTAAGCGGTTCAATGAAACCCTATGGTGAAAATCAAACTCCGGCATGATACAAGTTGCAAGATCACCCAGCTAGCCTATGATGGGTTGTCACTAGATAGGCTTAACTGTCAACTTTCCCATGGCTGCGACCTTCTCAGCCCGTGCTACACTCACGAGTAAGCGATCAATGAAACCCTATGGGGAAAATCAAACTCCGACATGGTACAAGTTGCAAGATCACCCAGCTAGCCTATGATTGGGCTGTCACTAGATAGGCTTAACTGTCAACTTTCCCATGGCTGCGACCTTCTCAGCCCGAGCTACACTCAAGAGTACACGATCAATGAAACCCTATGGGGAAAATCAAACTCCGACATGGTACAAGTTGCAAGATCACCCAGCTAGCCTATGATGGGTTGTCACTAGATTGGCTTAACTGTCAACTTTCCCATGGCTGCGTCATTCTCAGCCCGAGCTACACTCAAGAGTACACAATCAATGAAGCGCTAAGGGGAAAGTAGAAATCCTGCTTTATACAAGTTGCCGAGTAAGCGATCAATGAAACCCTATGGTGAAAATCAAACTCCGGCATGATACAAGTTGCAAGATCACCCAGCTAGCCTATGATGGGTTGTCACTAGATAGGCTTAACTGTCAACTTTCCCATGGCTGCGACCTTCTCAGCCCGAGCTACACTCAAGAGTACACGATCAATGAAACCCTATGGGGAAAATCAAACTCCGACATGGTACAAGTTGCAAGATCACCCAGCTAGCCTATGATGGGCTGTCACTAGATAGGCTTAACTGTCAACTTTCCCATGGCTGCGACCTTCTCAGCCCGAGCTACACTCAAGAGTACACGATCAATGAAACCCTATGGGGAAAATCAAACTCCGATATGGTACAAGTTGCAAGATCACCCAGCTAGCCTATGATGGGCTGTCACTAGATAGGCTTAACTGTCAACTTTTCCCATGGCTGCGTCATTCTCAGCCCGAGCTATACTCAAGAGTACACGATCAATGAAGCGCTAAGGGGAAAGTAGAAATCCTGCTTCATACAAGTTGCCGAGTAAGCGGTCAATGAAACCCTATGGTGAAAATCAAACTCCGGCATGATACAAGTTGCAAGATCACCCAGCTAGCCTATGATGGGTTGTCACTAGATAGGCTTAACTGTCAACTTTCCCATGGCAGCGACGTTCTCAGCCCGTGCTACACTCACGAGTAAGCGATCAATGAAACCCTATGGGGGAAAATCAAACTCCGACATGGTACAAGTTGCAAGATCACCCAGCTAGCCTATGATGGGCTGTCACTAGATAGGCTTAACTGTCAACTTTCCCATGGCTGCGACCTTCTCAGCCCGAGCTACACTCAAGAGTACACGATCAATGAAACCCTATGGGGAAAATCAAACTCCGACATGGTACAAGTTGCAAGATCACCCAGCTAGCCTATGATGGGTTGTCACTAGATAGGCTTAACTGTCAACTTTCCCATGGCTGCGTCATTCTCAGCCCGAGCTACACTCAAGAGTACACAATCAATGAAGCGCTAAGGGGAAAGTAGAAATCCTGCTTCATACAAGTTGCCGAGTAAGCGATCAATGAAACCCTATGGTGAAAATCAAACTCCGGCATGATACAAGTTGCAAGATCACCCAGCTAGCCTATTATGGGTTGTCACTAGATAGGCTTAACTGTCAACTTTCCCATGGCAGCGACCTTCTCAGCCCGTGCTACACTCACGAGTAAGCGATCAATGAAACCCTATGGGGAAAATCAAACTCCGACATGGTACAAGTTGCAAGATCACCCAGCTAGCCTATGATGGGCTGTCACTAGATAGGCTTAACTGTCAACTTTCCCATGGCTGCGACCTTCTCAGCCCGAGCTACACTCAAGAGTACACGATCAATGAAACCCTATGGGGAAAATCAAACTCCGACATGGTACAAGTTGCAAGATCACCCAGCTAGCCTATGATGGGCTGTCACTAGATAGGCTTAACTGTCAACTTTCCCATGGCTGCGTCATTCTCAGCCCGAGCTATACTCAAGAGTACACGATCAATGAAGCGCTAAGGGGAAAGTAGAAATCCTGCTTCATACAAGTTGCCGAGTAAGCGATCAATGAAACCCTATGGTGAAAATCAAACTCAGGCATGATACAAGTTGCAAGATCACCGAGCTATCCTATGATGGGTTGTCACTAGATAGGCTTAACTGTCAACTTTCCCATGGCAGCGACCTTCTCAGCCCGTGCTACACTCACGAGTAAGCGATCAATGAAACCCTATGGGGAAAATCAAACTCCGACATGGTACAAGTTGCAAGATCACCCAGCTAGCCTATGATGGGCTGTCACTAGATAGGCTTAACTGTCAACTTTCCCATGGCTGCGACCTTCTCAGCCCGAGCTACACTCAAGAGTACACGATCAATGAAACCCTATGGGGAAAATGAAACTCCGACATGGTACAAGTTGCAAGATCACCCAGCTAGCCTATGATGGGCTGTCACTAGATAGGCTTAACTGTCAACTTTCCCATGGCTGCGTCATTCTCAGCCCGAGCTATACTCAAGAGTACACGATCAATGAAGCGCTAAGGGGAAAGTAGAAATCCTGCTTCATACAAGTTGCCGAGTAAGCGGTCAATGAAACCCTATGGTGAAAATCAAACTCCGGCATGATACAAGTTGCAAGATCACCCAGCTAGCCTATGATGGGTTGTCACTAGATAGGCTTAACTGTCAACTTTCCCATGGCTGCGACCTTCTCAGCCCGTGCTACACTCACGAGTAAGCGATCAATGAAACCCTATGGGGAAAATCAAACTCCGACATGGTACAAGTTGCAAGATCACCCAGCTAGCCTATGATGGGCTGTCACTAGATAGGCTTAACTGTCAACTTTCCCATGGCTGCGACCTTCTCAGCCCGAGCTACACTCAAGAGTACACGATCAATGAAACCCTATGGGGAAAATCAAACTCCGACATGGTACAAGTTGCAAGATCACCCAGCTAGCCTATGATGGGTTGTCACTAGATTGGCTTAACTGTCAACTTTCCCATGGCTGCGTCATTCTCAGCCCGAGCTACACTCAAGAGTACACAATCAATGAAGCGCTAAGGGGGAAAGTAGAAATCCTGCTTTATACAAGTTGCCGAGTAAGCGATCAATGAAACCCTATGGTGAAAATCAAACTCCGGCATGATACAAGTTGCAAGATCACCCAGCTAGCCTATGATGGGTTGTCACTAGATAGGCTTAACTGTCAACTTTCCCATGGCTGCGACCTTCTCAGCCCGAGCTACACTCAAGAGTACACGATCAATGAAACCCTATGGGGAAAATCAAACTCCGACATGGTACAAGTTGCAAGATCACCCAGCTAGCCTATGATGGGCTGTCACTAGATAGGCTTAACTGTCAACTTTCCCATGGCTGCGACCTTCTCAGCCCGAGCTACACTCAAGAGTACACGATCAATGAAACCCTATGGGGAAAATCAAACTCCGACATGGTACAAGTTGCAAGATCACCCAGCTAGCCTATGATGGGCTGTCACTAGATAGGCTTAACTGTCAACTTTCCCATGGCTGCGTCATTCTCAGCCCGAGCTATACTCAAGAGTACACGATCAATGAAGCGCTAAGGGGAAAGTAGAAATCCTGCTTCATACAAGTTGCCGAGTAAGCGGTCAATGAAACCCTATGGTGAAAATCAAACTCCGGCATGATACAAGTTGCAAGATCACCCAGCTAGCCTATGATGGGTTGTCACTAGATAGGCTTAACTGTCAACTTTCCCATGGCAGCGACGTTCTCAGCCCGTGCTACACTCACGAGTAAGCGATCAATGAAACCCTATGGGGAAAATCAAACTCCGACATGGTACAAGTTGCAAGATCACCCAGCTAGCCTATGATGGGCTGTCACTAGATAGGCTTAACTGTCAACTTTCCCATGGCTGCGACCTTCTCAGCCCGAGCTACACTCAAGAGTACACGATCAATGAAACCCTATGGGGAAAATCAAACTCCGACATGGTACAAGTTGCAAGATCACCCAGCTAGCCTATGATGGGCTGTCACTAGATAGGCTTAACTGTCAACTTTCCATGGCTGCGACCTTCTCAGCCCGAGCTACACTCAAGAGTACACGATCAATGAAACCCTATGGGGAAAATCAAACTCCGACATGGTACAAGTTGCAAGATCACCCAGCTAGCCTATGATGGGTTGTCACTAGATAGGCTTAACTGTCAACTTTCCCATGGCTGCGTCATTCTCAGCCCGAGCTACACTCAAGAGTACACAATCAATGAAGCGCTAAGGGGAAAGTAGAAATCCTGCTTCATACAAGTTGCCGAGTAAGCGATCAATGAAACCCTATGGTGAAAATCAAACTCCGGCATGATACAAGTTACAAGATCACCCAGCTAGCCTATTATGGGTTGTCACTAGATAGGCTTAACTGTCAACTTTCCCATGGCAGCGACCTTCTCAGCCCGTGCTACACTCACGAGTAAGCGATCAATGAAACCCTATGGGGAAAATCAAACTCCGACATGGTACAAGTTGCAAGATCACCCAGCTAGCCTATGATGGGCTGTCACTAGATAGGCTTAACTGTCAACTTTCCCATGGCTGCGACCTTCTCAGCCCGAGCTACACTCAAGAGTACACGATCAATGAAACCCTATGGGGAAAATCAAACTCCGACATGGTACAAGTTGCAAGATCACCCAGCTAGCCTATGATGGGCTGTCACTAGATAGGCTTAACTGTCAACTTTCCCATGGCTGCGTCATTCTCAGCCCGAGCTATACTCAAGAGTACACGATCAATGAAGCGCTAAGGGGAAAGTAGAAATCCTGCTTCATACAAGTTGCCGAGTAAGCGATCAATGAAACCCTATGGTGAAAATCAAACTCAGGCATGATACAAGTTGCAAGATCACCGAGCTATCCTATGATGGGTTGTCACTAGATAGGCTTAACTGTCAACTTTCCCATGGCAGCGACCTTCTCAGCCCGTGCTACACTCACGAGTAAGCGATCAATGAAACCCTATGGGGAAAATCAAACTCCGACATGGTACAAGTTGCAAGATCACCCAGCTAGCCTATGATGGGCTGTCACTAGATAGGCTTAACTGTCAACTTTCCCATGGCTGCGACCTTCTCAGCCCGAGCTACACTCAAGAGTACACGATCAATGAAACCCTATGGGGAAAATCAAACTCCGACATGGTACAAGTTGCAAGATCACCCAGCTAGCCTATGATGGGTTGTCACTAGATTGGCTTAACTGTCAACTTTCCCATGGCTGCGTCATTCTCAGCCCGAGCTACACTCAAGAGTACACAATCAATGAAGCGCTAAGGGGAAAGTAGAAATCCTGCTTTATACAAGTTGCCGAGTAAGCGATCAATGAAACCCTATGGTGAAAATCAAACTCCGGCATGATACAAGTTGCAAGATCACCCAGCTAGCCTATGATGGGTTGTCACTAGATAGGCTTAACTGTCAACTTTCCCATGGCTGCGACCTTCTCAGCCCGAGCTACACTCAAGAGTACACGATCAATGAAACCCTATGGGGAAAATCAAACTCCGACATGGTACAAGTTGCAAGATCACCCAGCTAGCCTATGATGGGCTGTCACTAGATAGGCTTAACTGTCAACTTTCCCATGGCTGCGACCTTCTCAGCCCGAGCTACACTCAAGAGTACACGATCAATGAAACCCTATGGGGAAAATCAAACTCCGATATGGTACAAGTTGCAAGATCACCCAGCTAGCCTATGATGGGCTGTCACTAGATAGGCTTAACTGTCAACTTTCCATGGGCTGCGTCATTCTCAGCCCGAGCTATACTCAAGAGTACACGATCAATGAAGCGCTAAGGGGAAAGTAGAAATCCTGCTTCATATAAGTTGCCGAGTAAGCGGTCAATGAAACCCTATGGTGAAAATCAAACTCCGGCATGATACAAGTTGCAAGATCACCCAGCTAGCCTATGATGGGTTGTCACTAGATAGGCTTAACTGTCAACTTTCCCATGGCAGCGACGTTCTCAGCCCGTGCTACACTCACGAGTAAGCGATCAATGAAACCCTATGGGGAAAATCAAACTCCGACATGGTACAAGTTGCAAGATCACCCAGCTAGCCTATGATGGGCTGTCACTAGATAGGCTTAACTGTCAACTTTCCCATGGCTGCGACCTTCTCAGCCCGAGCTACACTCAAGAGTACACGATCAATGAAACCCTATGGGGAAAATCAAACTCCGACATGGTACAAGTTGCAAGATCACCCAGCTAGCCTATGATGGGTTGTCACTAGATAGGCTTAACTGTCAACTTTCCCATGGCTGCGTCATTCTCAGCCCGAGCTACACTCAAGAGTACACAATCAATGAAGCGCTAAGGGGAAAGTAGAAATCCTGCTTCATACAAGTTGCCGAGTAAGCGATCAATGAAACCCTATGGTGAAAATCAAACTCCGGCATGATACAAGTTGCAAGATCACCCAGCTAGCCTATTATGGGTTGTCACTAGATAGGCTTAACTGTCAACTTTCCCATGGCAGCGACCTTCTCAGCCCGTGCTACACTCACGAGTAAGCGATCAATGAAACCCTATGGGGAAAATCAAACTCCGACATGGTACAAGTTGCAAGATCACCCAGCTAGCCTATGATGGGCTGTCACTAGATAGGCTTAACTGTCAACTTTCCCATGGCTGCGACCTTCTCAGCCCGAGCTACACTCAAGAGTACACGATCAATGAAACCCTATGGGGAAAATCAAACTCCGACATGGTACAAGTTGCAAGATCACCCAGCTAGCCTATGATGGGCTGTCACTAGATAGGCTTAACTGTCAACTTTCCCATGGCTGCGTCATTCTCAGCCCGAGCTATACTCAAGAGTACACGATCAATGAAGCGCTAAGGGGAAAGTAGAAATCCTGCTTCATACAAGTTGCCGAGTAAGCGGTCAATGAAACCCTATGGTGAAAATCAAACTCCGGCATGATACAAGTTGCAAGATCACCCAGCTAGCCTATGATGGGTTGTCACTAGATAGGCTTAACTGTCAACTTTCCCATGGCAGCGACCTTCTCAGCCCGTGCTACACTCACGAGTAAGCGATCAATGAAACCCTATGGGGAAAATCAAACTCCGACATGGTACAAGTTGCAAGATCACCCAGCTAGCCTATGATGGGCTGTCACTAGATAGGCTTAACTGTCAACTTTCCCATGGCTGCGACCTTCTCAGCCCGAGCTACACTCAAGAGTACACGATCAATGAAACCCTATGGGGAAAATCAAACTCCGACATGGTACAAGTTGCAAGATCACCCAGCTAGCCTATGATGGGTTGTCACTAGATAGGCTTAACTGTCAACTTTCCCATGGCTGCGTCATTCTCAGCCCGAGCTACACTCAA
>NW_027441055.1:0-44419 GCF_031893055.1 Leptodactylus fuscus
TATGGTGTCAGTTTTTTTTAATGCATGTTACATGGCAGCTTTTAATTTCATGGCCAGTGAATAGGGGCTATTCACATGATCGTTATTGTCAAAGTTGTCATAGAGCGTCAAAATATAGATCATATCTAGGGATGAGCAAATTGATTCTGCAGAAGTGAAATTCAATCCGAATTTCAGGAAATCTTTGATCTGCCCAGAATCCGGATTTCTTCATGTTTCGATGCATCAAATCGCATTTTTTTAATAAAATGGCTGCTGTACATGTTAGGACAAGGGGCAGAGAAGTCTGGGGACACGGGATCACCAATAATGCTAATTGTGCAGCTAATCAGCAGCCAGCTGCCCCGGTGATGTCCCGGCTCTATAAAAACCAGCTGGCATTTTAGATGCAGTCATTTCACATTGCTCTTAGTGCAGGGACAGCAGGAGTTAGGAAAAGAGTTAGAAAAGACTTAGAAGTTCAGGGAAAGAGGATTGCAAGTGTAGGGAAAATATAGCAAGGAAATCAAGGAAGAATTTGGGGTACTTGAAGTGTCGCTAACAGAAAGAAACTTAAATATTAAGTCCATCCAAAATTTGCAGAGACTCACCTTTGTAAAGATGAGTATGGCATTCGGCCAATCAACACTGGTCAATGCATTCCTATGGGAAAAAGTCAGCTCCCGCATATCACAAGCTGACAGGGATCCAGACAAGATAGAGCCCCAAAGAGCTGGGTGAGTGACATTCCCACCTAAATAAAGGTAATCCCTAGCTAACCCTGCCTGTACAGCTATCCCTGTCTCCCAGTCACATAGTTCACAGTCTCAAATTAACCGAATGTTAAATCCACTGTTCGTATAAATTGGAGGTCACCTGAATTAGCCAGCCAATTATTTTTTCGATGCCTCCGTTGTCGTAGTTCCTGTCCCACCTCCCCTGCGCAGTTATTGGTGCAAAAAAAGCACCAGGGAAGGTGGGAGGGGATATGAATTTTTAGTGCGTTTGCCACGTGGTATTCGATTGTAACCGAATACCTCGAACGGCCTGATATTCGATCGAATATGTATTCGATCGAACAGTGTTCACTCATCTCTATTAATAATGCCAAATGTTTTAGATGCAATAGAGTACAGTGATTTATACAGACAGTAGCTTTACTGAAGTAGGATAGATCTGTAAGTATTAATAGAAAATAACTCACTTTCTGAATTTCTGTTTTCCTTAAGGATGAAATAAATGCATCAAGATGAGTGATCAGTCTATTTACTCCAGTAAATTTCAGGTAACAATCCTGTCTCTGAATGACTTCATGAGGTTCGCCCTGAGGAAGAAATAGCAGTTTATAATTGTATGTGAATAAAATAATTGTATACTTATTAATATGGCCTTACAGACGCACTCCAACTGCTTTATCAATTGGCTGGTTAGTCTAACCATACATTACTTATCAGTACCATGTTTTGACTGAGGGCCATATTTGTAGTGCATCTCCTGTTCACCTCTTTAACGCGCTTCTCCTGATGCTGCTTCAGGCCATGCAACATCGAGGGAGGAGTAAAAAAAATAAATAAAAATTCAGTAGGCAGGAGGTAGTGGGTCATAGTGTTACCCCCTACCTACAACAAATTCACCAGTCACTCACAAGAAGTCAGCATGGTACCATGAAAGAGGAGCTAGGGCAGGGGTGAACCTACCCCTTTCGCCTCCCGAGGCGAACGACAGAAAGCCCCCCCCCCCGGGAGGAGGGGGGCGGAGCGGAGGGGGCAGGGCGAAGCAAAGGAGGCGCGGCTTAGCGGCGTTCGCAGGCAGGGAGAGGACCTGCTCTCTGCCTGAGAGTGAGGGGAGGCTGCTGGAGCAGCGCTGCTTCAGCGGCCTCCCCAATCCACCGCTCGGCGCTAAGCCAGTCCAGGACAGCTTGTCCTGGACTGGCTTAGGTAAGCAAAAATGCCGCCCTCCCTGGGGTCCTGACATAGCGCCACCTGAAGCATTCACTTCAGGTCGCCTCATGGGAGGTGCGGCGCTGAGCTAGGGAAATATTAATAGCACAAAATATAGGGGCTGAACAGATATCTCATAGAAGAATAAACTTTTTTACTGGAGTGGTTCTTTAAAGGGATTCTATCATTAAATTGCTATTTTTTCTCAGTAATACATAGGAATTGTCTTACGCTCGCAGCCGCGAGCATGTGCAGTCGGCCCTGCCCGTGGCCCGACAGCAGAGGTGACTGTACATGTGTAGAAGTCTGAAGCCAGCGCCAGAAGAAGACGCGGAGAGAGGCCGTTCCAGACGAAGATGGAGGCAGCGCTGGAGAGTTCTCTTGCAGCATTGGGGACACCCCCAGTGCTGTTTGAGCACTGGGGCCCGCCCCCAGTGCTGCGAGAGAACTCATTTGCATACCTAACAAACCGCGATTTCTACTGAATGGCAGCGCAGAGAAGACATCTAAAGGTAGGAGAAGAATAGCCTTTCTTAAGGCTATTCCTATGTGTTAGTGAGAAAAAAATAGCAATTTAATGATAGAATCCCTTTAAAAATGAATTTATAAATGAAATGAAATGAGAAAAGTAGGGCTATAGAACGGAATAAAATCCACTCCAGTTCATGGCAGGGGGCAAAATTGTTATTAAATAATTTGTATAATATGTTAAGGTTATATACACAAGTGGCAAATCTGTTTATAGGCACTATTAGAAAAAAAAAATATAAATTTGCTTGTATTATCATTTATAGTGCATGAAAATAAAATTCTGTATGCTTATTTACCTCTTGAGCGTGGATGGATGTGTGAAGAACTGGCAGTATATAAGAAGTAAATATTGCAGCGTCCATGTTGCTTGGTAAAGATGGCTGAATGTAAAAAAACATTATGTAGAATTAATTCCAGAATATCAGAAACAATATAGCTATGAAATAACATAGAATTACTGTTCACATAGATTAGAGCGACATTTAAGGCCTCATTCACATGACAATTGCACATAAAAGTATGGTCCCATCCATTTCTATGGTCCAGACACATGACTACAATTTTTGTGGTCGTGTGTCATTGCCATATTCAAGGACAGCAAATTATGAAGCATACCCTATTTTTGGCTGCATTTGCAGTACAGACCAGTGTAGGGAATCATAGAAGATCCGTGATTGTGGATGACCTACTGATGCAATGTGGATATGTGTTTTTGCAAAAAAAAAATGTTATGCCTGTCAGAAGATATCAATGCAAAAGCAATATATTTTTTTCACAAATGGATTTTTCTTCCACTGTATTTCTATCATCTTAATAAGAATAAAGGTACCATGTGTAAGCCGATGGCTGGTCAGGTAATAGAAGGGGTGTACATCTCACCCAGACTACTAAGCTGGAAGGAATGACAGAGAGGTCATATTTTTGGAGCTGTGTCCTGAATGATTCTACTGGCTTTTGGATTTCTGTTACTTTAGGTGAGGTAACCTATTCTATGTTTAGTTAGAGCCTAGCCAGGCAGGGATTTATTTTTGTATTGTTTCCTTTTGTTGCTGCGCTACCTTTTTGAGTGAAAATAAACTCTACCTTTGTTTTGGACTAAAGAAACTGGACTTTTGTGTCTATGCAACCCCAGACCCTGACACATGTTATATATGCTGTACGGTGAACAGAATTTTTTTTAAAAAATGTTAAAAAATAACAAGACCGGGGGTACAACATCAACAACAACAACAACAAAAACTGCATGGACTCAGCATGGAACATGTGGACAGAAAAGTAGTTCACAATCTACTTTCCTGTCCGCATGACTCGTGTGGAGACTGTATGGAAAGCACACGGACACCATTATAGTCTATGGGGTAATTGTGCTTTCATTGCACACCGCTTGCCAATGCGTTTGGTAGTCTGTTCAGGGAGTTCCTATGTGGACTCCCCCGGAGGGATTACTGATGCAGATGTGAACCAGGCCTAAGGGTGGAGTCTGTCAGCAACCAATAAACTCCACCCACCTCCTAAAAACCTCAGAGCAGAAGCCGATCTTGTCTATACAGCAGCACAGAAATAACTTCTTAACTCCTGTGTATCCAGCATAAGGCTGGAAAATTTAAAAATTCAGTTTTAAAACAGTACAACATAGTACATAACAATCCAGAAGCGTCTTCTATACGTGACAACAGACCTGGTATAGTCTGAGTATAAATTGCAGTCATAACATAGGGAGCATAACTGCATAAATTAGAATGTACATTATTTGTTTCTACATTATCCATTTTTAATACATTTAACAATGTTTTTTTTTTCTTACAAAACTATCTGAATAATAATTTTTCTTATAATTTGACTTTTATAGTGTAATAGTAGTAAAATAAAAAAACATATACATATTTGGTATTGCCAAATCGTACTGACCCACAAAACAAAGATACCATGTATTTTTCCAACAGAAAGAGTTAATAAAATTTAATCAGAAAATTTTATGTATCTTGAAATGGGACTAATGAAGAAAACAATGTATCTTGCAAAAAACAAGCCTTCACATACAGTAAAAGTTTTTGGCAAGTGCAGAAAAAATACTGTATAGTAAGAATGCTTTCAAAACTAGACATTTTAATTAGAGATGAGCGAACAGTGTTCTATCGAACTCATGTTCGATCGGATATTAGGCTGTTCGGCATGTTCGAATCGAATCGAACACCGCGTGGTAAAGTGCGCCATTACTCGATTCCCCTCCCACCTTCCCTGGCGCCTTTTTTGCTCCAATAACAGCGCAGGGTAGGTGGGACAGGAACTACGACACCGGTGACGTTGAGAAAAGTAGGCAAAACCCATTGGCTGCCGAAAACATGTGACCTCTAATTTAAAAGAACAGCGCCGCCCAGGTTCGCGTCATTCTGAGCTTGCAATTCACCGAGGACGGAGGTTTCCGTCCAGTTAGCTAGGGCTTAGATTCTGGGTAGGCAGGGACAGGCTAGGATAGGAAGGAGAAGACAACCACAACAGCTCTTGTAAGAGCTAAATTCCAGGGAGAAGCTTGTCAGTGTAACGTGGCACTGACGGGCTCAATCGCCGCAACCCAGCTTTCCCAGGATCCTGAATGGAATACACTGTCAGTGTATTCCCGTATACCCGATATATACCCCCGATACCGGTTCCAACGGTGTGCCCCCCCACCTTCACCCCAGAAATACCCTGCAAGTCCCCTAGCAATAGAATTGGGGCTATATACACCCACTATTTTTGCTACTGCCATATAGTGCCATTGTCTGACTGGGAATTCAAAGAATATATTGGGGTTACGTGCACCCACAATTTTTACTACTGGTATACAGTTCCAGTTTCTGACTGGGAATTCAAAGAATATATTGGGGTTACGTGCACCCACAATTTTTACTACTGGTATATAGTGCCAGTTTCTGACTGGGAATTCAAAGAATATATTGGGGTTATAAATACCCTCATTTCTTGCTACTGCCATATAGTGCCAGTTTCTGACTGGTAATTCAAAGAATATATTGGGGTTATAAATACCCTCATTTCTTGCTACTGGTATATAGTGCCAGTGTCTGACTGGGAATTCAAAGAATATATTGGGGTTACGTGCACCCACAATTTTTACTACTGGTATACAGTGCCAGTTTCTGACTGGGAATTCAAAGAATATATTGGGGTTACAAATACCTTCATTTCTTGCTACTGCCATATAGTGCCAGTTTCTGACTGGTAATTCAAAGAATATATTGGGGTTACGTGCACCCACAATTTTTACTACTGGTATACAGTGCCATTGTCTGACTGGGAATTCAAAGAATATATTGGGGTTATAAATACCCTCATTTCTTGCTACTGCCATATAGTGCCAGTTTCTGACTGGGAATTCAAAGAATATATTGGGGTTACGTGCACCCACAATTTTTACTACTGGTATACAGTGCCATTGTCTGACTGGGAATTCAAAGAATATATTGGGGTTATAAATACCCTCATTTCTTGCTACTGGTATATAGTGCCATTGTCTGACTGGGAATTCAAAGAATATATTGGGGTTACGTGCACCCACAATTTTTACTACTGGTATACAGTGCCAGTTTCTGACTGGGAATTCAAAGAATATATTGGGGTTACAAATACCCTCATTTCTTGCTACTGCCATATAGTGCCAGTGTCTGACTGGGAATTCAAAGAATATATTGGGGTTATAAATACCCTCATTTCTTGCTACTGGTATATAGTGTCATTGTCTGACTGGGAATTCAAAGAATATATTGGGGTTATAAATACCCTCATTTCTTGCTACTGCCATATAGTGCCAGTTTCTGACTGGGAATTCAAAGAATATATTGGGGTTATAAATACCCTCATTTCTTGCTACTGGTATATAGTGCCATTGTCTGACTGGGAATTCAAAGAATATATTGGGGTTACGTGCACCCACAATTTTTGCTACTGGTATACAGTGCCAATTTCTAACTGGGAATTCAAAATGCGCAAGGCTCCCGGAAAGGGACGTGGACGAGGCCGTGGGCGAGGTCGGGGGAATGGTTCTGGGGAGCAAGGTAGCAGTGAAGCCACAGGGCGTCCCGTGCCTACTCCTGTGGGGCAGCAAGCATTGCGCCACTCCACAGTGCCAGGGTTGCTTGCCACATTAACTAAACTGCAGGGTACAAACCTTAGTAGGCCCGAGAACCAGGAACAGGTCTTGCAATGGCTGTCAGAGAACGCTTACAGCACATTGTCCAGCAGCCAGTCAAACTCTGCCTCCTCTCCTCCTATTACCCAACAGTCTTGTCCTCCTTCCTCCCAAAATTCCCAAGCTTCACAGAACAATAACCCCAACTGTCCCTGCTCCCCAGAGCTGTTCTCCGCTACTTTCATTGTCCCTCAACCTGCCTCTCCACGTCACGATTCCACGAACCTAACAGAGGAGCATCTGTGTCCAGATGCTCAAACACTAGAGTCTCCTCCATCTCCGTTCGATTTGGTGGTGGATGACCAGCAACCCACCCTCATCGACGATGATGTGACGCAGTTGCCATCAGGGCATCCAGTTGACCGGCGCATTGTGCGGGAGGAGGAGATGAGACAGGAGTTGGAAGAGGAAGTGGTGGATGATGAGGACACTGACCCGACCTGGACAGGGGGGATGTCAAGCGGGGAAAGTAGTGTGGATGTTGAGGCAGGTGCAGCACCAAAAAGGGTAGCTAGAGGCAGAGGCAGAGGTCAGCAGCTTAGGCGAAGCCAGGCCACACCCGGAATCTCCCAAGATGTTCCAGTTCGTACCCAGCCCCGAAAAACTCCCACCTCGAGGGCACGTTTCTCGAAGGTGTGGAGTTTTTTCAAGGAATGCGCCGAGGACAGATATAGTGTTGTCTGCACAATTTGCCTCTCGAAATTGATTAGGGGCTCTGAGAAGAGCAACCTGTCCACCACTTCAATGCGCCGTCATTTGGAATCCAAGCACTGGAATCAGTGGCAGGCAGCAACGGCAGGACAAAGGCCGCCTGCCGTTCACGCCACTGCCACTGCCCTCTGCCACTGCCTCTGCCTCTGCCACTGCCACTGCTGACTGTGCTGGCGATGCACTCCAGAGGACGAGCCAGGACACCACTTCATCTGCCTCCGCCACTTTGTTGACTTCTCCCTCATCCTCCCCTGTTCCTGTCTTATCTCCTTCTCCTGCACCATCAAAGGCACCATCAGGCGCTTCTTTACAACAACCCACCATCTCTCAGACATTGGAGCGGCGGCAGAAATACACTGCTAACCACACACACGCGCAAGCCTTGAACGCCAACATCGCTAAACTGCTGGCCCAGGAGATGTTGGCGTTCCGGCTTGTTGAAACTCCCGCCTTCCTGGACCTGATGGCAACTGCGGCACCTCGCTATGCCGTCCCTAGCCGTCACTACTTCTCCCGGTGTGCCGTCCCCGCCTTGCACCAGCACGTGTCACTCAACATCAGGCGGGCCCTTAGTTCCGCGCTTTGCACAAAGGTCCACTTGACCACCGACGCGTGGACAAGTGCATGCGGACAGGGACGCTACATTTCACTGACGGCACACTGGGTGAATGTAGTTGAGGCTGGGACTGCTTCCCAAACTGGCCCGGTGTACCTCGTCTCCCCGCCTAACATTCCTGGCAGGGACACGAGAAGAACACCCCCCTCCTCCTCCTCCTCTACCGCCTCCTCCTCCGCCACCGCCTCCTCCTCCGCTGTTAGATTGACCCCAGCTACGAGTTGGAAACGTTGCAGCACTGGCGTTGGTAGACGTCAGCAGGCTGTGCTGAAGCTGATCAGCTTGGGGGACAGACAGCACACTGCCTCCGAGGTGAGGGATGCCCTCCTCGATGAGACGGCAATATGGTTTGAGCCGCTGCACCTGGGCCCAGGCATGGTCGTTTGTGATAACGGCCGGAACCTGGTAGCAGCTCTGGAGCTTGCCGGACTCCAACATGTTCCATGCCTGGCCCACGTCTTCAACCTAGTGGTGCAACGTATCCTAAAGAGCTACCCCAATGTTCCAGAGCTACTGGTGAAAGTGCGGCGCATGTGCGCCCACTTTCGCAAGTCGACAGTAGCCGCTGCTAGCTTAAAATCTCTCCAGCAACGCCTGCATGTGCCACAACACCGGCTTTTGTGCGACGTCCCCACACGCTGGAACTCAACGTTTCAGATGTTGAATAGAGTGGTTGAGCAGCAGAGACCTTTGATGGAATACCAGCTACAAAACCCTAGGGTGCCACAAAGTCAGCTGCCTCAGTTTCTCATCCATGAGTGGCCATGGATGAGAGACCTTTGTGACATCCTACGGGTGTTTGAGGAGTCCACAAGGAGGGTGAGCTCTGAGGATGCGATGGTGAGCCTTACAATCCCGCTCTTGTGTGTTCTGAGAGAATCCCTGATTGACATCAGGGATAACTCAGATCACACAGAGGAGTCAGGGATAGCATCCGATCCGTCACAGCTGGAGAGTAGGTCCACACATCTGTCCGCTTCATCGCGTTTAATGGAGGAGGAGGAGGAGGAGGAGAAGGAGGAGGAAGAAGAGTTGTCCGATGATGTGATGGTGATACAGGAGGCTTCCGGGCAACTTCGAATCGTCCCATTGTTGCAGCGCGGATGGGTAGACATGGAGAATGAGGAGGAAATGGAGATTGAACTTTCCGGTGGGGCCAGAGGAGTCATGCCAACTAACACTGTGGCAGACATGGCTGAGTTCATGTTGGGGTGCTTTACAACCGACAAGCGTATTGTCAAAATCATGGAGGACAACCAGTACTGGATCTTTGCTATCCTTGACCCCCCGGTATAAAAACAACATCTCGTCTTTTATTCCGGTAGAGGGGAGGGCCAATCGCATCAATGCTTGCCACAGGCAATTGGTGCAGAATATGATGGAGATGTTTCCAGCATGTGACGTTGGCGGCAGGGAGGACAGTTCCTCCAGTAGGCGACCAAGTTCTCACCGGTCCACACAAACGAGGGGAACACTGTCTAAGGTCTGGGGACACCTTGATGGCACCCCCTCGCCAAAGTGCCACCACAGAGGGTCCTAGTGTCACCAGGCGTGAGAAGTATAGGCGCATGTTGCGGGAATACCTTTCCGACCACAGCCCTGTCCTCTCCGACCCCTCTGCGCCCTACACGTATTGGGTGTCGAAGTTGGACCTGTGGCTTGAACTTGCCCTATTTGCCTTGGAGGTGCTGTCCTGTCCTGCCGCCAGCGTCCTATCTGAGAGGGTGTTCAGTGCAGCCGGTGGCATCATCACTGACAAGCGCACCCGTCTGTCAGCTGAGAGTGCCGACCGGCTCACTTTGATAAAAATGAACCACCACTGGATAGAGCCTTCATTTTTGTGCCCACCTGTGTAAAGCACCCCAACATGAAACTCCATGTCTGTACTCAACCTCTCCAATTCCTCCGCATCCTCATACTCATCCACCATAAGCGTTGCACAATTCTGCTAATACTAGGCTCCCTCCAACATGATTTCCCCCAACTCTGCTGGTTAGAGGCTCCCTCCACCCCTGATTTCCACCAACTCTGCTGGTTAGAGGCTCCCTCCACCCTGCTTTCCCACAACTCTGCTGGTTAGAGGCTCCCTCCACCATGAATTTGCCCAAACTGGACTGGTTAGAGGCTCCCTCCACCATGAATTGGTCCAAATTGGGGTTTTTAGAGGCTCCCTCCACCATGAATTTGCCCAAACTGGGCTGGTTAGAGGCTCCCTCCACCATGAATTGGTCCCAAATTGGGGTTTTTAGAAGCTCCCTCCACCATGAATTGGTCCAAACTGGCTGTTTAGAGGCTCCCTCCACCATGAATTGGTCCAAACTGGGGTTTTTAGAGGCTCCCTCCACCATGAACTGGTCCAAACTGGGCTGGTTAGAGGCTCCCTCCACCATGAATTGGTCCAAACTGGGTTTTTTAGAGGCTCCCTCCACCATGAATTGGTGCAAATTGGGGTTTTTAGAGGCTCCCTCCACCATGAATTGGTCCAAACTGGGGTTTTTAGAGGCTCCCTCCACCATGAATTTGCCCAAACTGGGCTGTTTAGAGGCTCCCTCCACCATGAATTGGTCCAAATTGGGGTTTTAGAGGCTCCCTCCACCATGAATTTGCCCAAACTGGGCTGTTTAGAGGCTCCCTCCACCATGAATTGGTCCAAACTGGGGTTTTTAGAGGCTCCCTCCACCATGAATTGGTCCAAACTGGGGTTTTTAGAGGCTCCCTCCACCATGAATTTGCCCAAACTGGGCTGTTTAGAGGCTCCCTCCACCATGAATTGGTCCAAACTGGGTTTTTTAGAGGCTCCCTCCTGCATGAATTGGTCCAAACTGGGGTTTTTAGAGGCTCCCTCCACCATGAATTGGTCCAAACTGGGGTTTTTAGAGGCTCCCTCCACCATGAATTTGCCCAAACTGGGCTGTTTAGAGGCTCCCCTCCACCATGAATTGGTCCAAATTAGGTTTTTAGAGGCTCCCTCCAGCATGAATTTGCCCAAACTGGGCTGTTTAGAGGCTCCCTCCAGCATGAATTGGTCCAAACTGGGGTTTTTAGAGGCTCCCTCCACCATGAATTGGTCCAAACTGGGGTTTTTAGAGGCTCCCTCCACCATGAATTGGTCCAAACTGGGGTTTTTAGAGGCTCCCTCCACCATGAATTGGTCCAAACTGGGGTTTTTAGAGGCTCCCTCCACCATGAATTTGCCCAAACTGGGCTGTTTAGAGGCTCCCCTCCACCATGAATTGGTCCAAACTGGGTTTTTAGAGGCTCCCTCCACCATGAATTGGTCCAAACTGGGCTGTTTAGAGGCTCCCTCCACCATGAATTGGTCCAAACTGGGGTTTTTAGAGGCTCCCTCCACCATGAATTTGCCGAAAACTGGGCTGTTTAGAGGCTCCCTCCACCATGAATTGGTCCAAACTGGGTTTTTAGAGGCTCCCTCCACCATGAATTGGTCCAAACTGGGCTGTTTAGAGGCTCCCTCCACCATGAATTGGTCCAAACTGGGCTGGTTAGAGGCTCCCTCCACCATGAATTGGTCCAAACTGGGTTTTTTAGAGGCTCCCTCCACCATGAATTGGTCCAAACTGGGGTTTTTAGAGGCTCCCTCCACCATGAATTTGCCCAAACTGGGCTGTTTAGAGGCTCCCCTCCACCATGAATTGGTCCAAACTGGTTTTTTTAGAGGCTCCCCTCCACCATGAATTGGTCCAAACTGGGGTTTTTAGAGGCTCCCTCCACCATGAATTGGTCCAAACTGGGGTTTTTAGAGGCTCCCTCCACCATGAATTTGCCCAAACTGGGCTGGTTAGAGGCACCCTCCACCATGAATTGGTCCAAACTGGGCTGGTTAGAGGCTCCCTCCACCATGAATTGGTCCAAATTTGGGTTTTTAGAGGCTCCCTCCACCATGAATTGGTCCAAACTGGGCTGTTTAGAGGCTCCCTCCACCATGAATTGGTCCAAACTGGGGTTTTTAGAGGCTCCCTCCACCATGAATTGGTCCAAAATGGGGTTTTTAGAGGCTCCCTCCACCATGAATTGGTCCAAACTGGGGTTTTTAGAGGCTCCCTCCACCATGAATTGGTCCAAATTGGGGTTTTTAGAGGCTCCCTCCACCATGAATTTGCCCAAACTGGGCTGGTTAGAGGCTCCCTCCACCATGAATTGGTCCAAACTGGGCTGGTTAGAGGCTCCCTCCACCATGAATTGGTCCAAATTTGGGTTTTTAGAGGCTCCCCTCCACCATGAATTGGTCCAAACTGGGCTGTTTAGAGGCTCCCTCCACCATGAATTGGTCCAAACTGGGGTTTTTAGAGGCTCCCTCCACCATGAATTGGTCCAAACTGGGCTGGTTAGAGGCTCCCTCCACCATGAATTGGTCCAAACTGGGGTTTTTAGAGGCTCCCTCCACCATGAATTGGTCCAAACTGGGGTTTTTAGAGGCTCCCTCCACCATGAATTGGTCCAAACTGGGGTTTTTAGAGGCTCCCTCCACCATGAATTGGTCCAAACTGGGGTTTTTAGAGGCTCCCTCCACCATGAATTTGCCCAAACTGGGCTGTTTAGAGGCTCCCTCCACCATGAATTGGTCCGAACTGGGTTTTTTAGAGGCTCCCTCCACCATGAATTGGTCCAAACTGGGGTTTTTAGAGGCTCCCTCCACCATGAATTGGTCCAAACTGGGGTTTTTAGAGGCTCCCTCCACCATGAATTTGCCCAAACTGGGCTGTTTAGAGGCTCCCTCCACCATGAATTGGTCCAAATTGGGGTTTTTAGAGGCTCCCTCCACCATGAATTGGTCCAAACTGGGGTTTTTAGAGGCTCCCTCCACCATGAATTTGCCCAAACTGGGCTGTTTTAGAGGCTCCCTCCACCATGAATTGGTCCAAACTGGGTTTTTAGAGGCTCCCTCCACCATGAATTCGGTCCAAACTGGGGTTTTTAGAGGCTCCCTCCACCATGAATTGGTCCAAACTGGGCTGTTTAGAGGCTCCCTCCACCATGAATTGGTCCAAACTGGGGTTTTTAGAGGCTCCCTCCACCATGAATTGGTCCAAAATGGGGTTTTTAGAGGCTCCCCTCCACCATGAATTGGTCTAAACTGGGGTTTTTAGAGGCTCCCTCCACCATGAATTGGTCCAAACTGGGCTGGTTAGAGGCTCCCTCCACCATGAATTTGCCCAAACTGGGGTTTTTAGAGGCTCCCTCCACCATGAATTGGTCCAAACTGGGCTGGTTAGAGGCTCCCTCCACCATGAATTGGTCCAAATTGGGGTTTTTAGAGGCTCCCTCCACCATGAATTTGCCCAAACTGGGCTGGTTAGAGGCTCCCTCCACCATGAATTGGTCCAAACTGGGCTGGTTAGAGGCTCCCTCCACCATGAATTGGTCCAAACTGGGCTGGTTAGAGGCTCCCTCCACCATGAATTGGTCCAAATTGGGGTTTTTAGAGGCTCCCTCCACCATGAATTGGTCCAAACTGGGCTGTTTAGAGGCTCCCTCCACCATGAATTGGTCCAAACTGGGGTTTTTAGAGGCTCCCTCCACCATGAATTGGTCCAAACTGGGCTGGTTAGAGGCTCCCTCCACCATGAATTGGTCCAAACTGGGGTTTTTAGAGGCTCCCTCCACCATGAATTGGTCCAAACTGGGGTTTTTAGAGGCTCCCTCCACCATGAATTGGTCCAAACTGGGGTTTTTAGAGGCTCCCTCCACCATGAATTGGTCCAAACTGGGTGTTTTAGAGGCTCCCTCCACCATGAATTTGCCCAAACTGGGCTGTTTTAGAGGCTCCCTCCACCATGAATTGGTCCGAACTGGGTTTTTTAGAGGCTCCCCTCCACCATGAATTGGTCCAAACTGGGGTTTTTAGAGGCTCCCTCCACCATGAATTGGTCCAAACTGGGGTTTTTAGAGGCTCCCTCCACCATGAATTTGCCCAAACTGGGCTGTTTAGAGGCTCCCTCCACCATGAATTGGTCCAAATTGGGGTTTTTAGAGGCTCCCTCCACCATGAATTGGTCCAAACTGGGGTTTTTAGAGGCTCCCTCCACCATGAATTTGCCCAAACTGGGCTGTTTAGAGGCTCCCTCCAGCATGAATTGTCCCAAACTGGGGTTTTTAGAGGCTCCCTCCACCATGAATTGGTCCAAACTGGGGTTTTAGAGGCTCCCTCCACCATGTATTGGTCCAAACTGGGGTTTTTAGAGGCTCCCTCCACCATGAATTGGTCCAAACTGGGCTGGTTAGAGGCTCCCTCCACCATGAATTTGCCCAAACTGGGCTGTTTAGAGGCTCCCTCCACCATGAATTGGTCCAAACTGGGCTGGTTAGAGGCTCCCTCCACCATGAATTGGTCCAAACTGGGTTTTTTAGAGGCGCCCTCCACCATGAATTGGTCCAAACTGGGGTTTTTAGAGGCTCCCTCCCACCATGAATTTGTCCAAACTGGGGTTTTTAGAGGCTCCCTCCACCATGAATTGGTCCAAACTGGGGTTTTTAGAGGCTCCCTCCACCATGAATTTGCCCAAACTGGGCTGTTTAGAGGCTCCCTCCACCATGAATTGGTCCAAACTGGGTTTTTTAGAGGCTCCCTCCACCATGAATTGGTCCAAACTGGGGTTTTTAGAGGCTCCCTCCACCATGAATTGGTCAAACTGGGGTTTTTAGAGGCTCCCTCCACCATGAATTTGCCCAAACTGGGCTGTTTAGAGTCTCCCTCCACCATGAATTGGTCCAAATTGGGGTTTTTAGAGGCTCCCTCCACCATGAATTGGTCCAAACTGGGGTTTTTAGAGGCTCCCTCCACCATGAATTGGTCCAAACTGGGCTGTTTAGAGGCTCCCTCCACCATGAATTGGTCCAAATTGGGGTTTTAGAGGCTCCCTCCACCATGAATTTGCCCAAACTGGGCTGGTTAGAGGCTCCCTCCACCATGAATTGGTCCAAACTGGGCTGGTTAGAGGCTCCCTCCACCATGAATTGGTCCAAATTGGGGTTTTTAGAGGCTCCCTCCACCATGAATTGGTCCAAACTGGGCTGTTTAGAGGCTACCTCCACCATGAATTGGTCCAAACTGGGGTTTTTAGAGGCTCCCTCCACCATGAATTGGTCCAAACTGGGCTGGTTAGAGGCTCCCTCCACCATGAATTGGTCCAAACTGGGGTTTTTAGAGGCTCCCTCCACCATGAATTGGTCCAAACTGGGGTTTTTAGAGGCTCCCTCCACCATGAATTGGTCCAAACTGGGGTTTTTAGAGGCTCCCTCCACCATGAATTGGTCCAAACTGGGGTTTTTAGAGGCTCCTCCACCATGAATTGGTCCAAACTGGGGTTTTTAGAGGCTCCCTCCACCATGAATTTGCCCAAACTGGGCTGTTTAGAGGCTCCCTCCACCATGAATTGGTCCGAACTGGGTTTTTTAGAGGCTCCCTCCACCATGAATTGGTCCAAACTGGGGTTTTTAGAGGCTCCCTCCACCATGAATTGGTCCAAACTGGGGTTTTTAGAGGCTCCCTCCACCATGAATTTGCCCAAACTGGGCTGTTTAGAGGCTCCCTCCACCATGAATTGGTCCAAATTGGGGTTTTTAGAGGCTCCCTCCACCATGAATTGGTCCAAACTGGGGTTTTTAGAGGCTCCCCTCCACCATGAATTTGCCCAAACTGGGGTTTTTAGAGGCTCCCTCCAGCATGAATTGGTCCAAACTGGGGTTTTTAGAGGCTCCCTCCACCATGAATTGGTCCAAACTGGGGTTTTTAGAGGCTCCCTCCACCATGTATTGGTCCAAACTGGGGTTTTTAGAGGCTCCCTCCACCATGAATTGGTCCAAACTGGGCTGGTTAGAGGCTCCCTCCACCATGAATTTGCCCAAACTGGGCTGTTTAGAGGCTCCCTCCACCATGAATTGGTCCAAACTGGGCTGGTTAGAGGCTCCCTCCACCATGAATTGGTCCAAACTGGGTTTTTAGAGGCTCCCTCCACCATGAATTGGTCCAAACTGGGGTTTTTAGAGGCTCCCCTCCACCATGAATTTGTCCAAACTGGGGTTTTTAGAGGCTCCCTCCACCATGAATTGGTCCAAACTGGGGTTTTTAGAGGCTCCCTCCACCATGAATTTGCCCAAACTGGCTGTTTAGAGGCTCCCTCCACCATGAATTGGTCCAAACTGGGTTTTTTAGAGGCTCCCCTCCACCATGATTTGGTCCAAACTGGGGTTTTTAGAGGCTCCCTCCACCATGAATTGGTCCAAACTGGGGTTTTTAGAGGCTCCCCTCCACCATGAATTTGCCCAAACTGGGCTGTTTAGAGTCTCCCTCCACCATGAATTGGTCCAAATTGGGTTTTTAGAGGCTCCCTCCACCATGAATTTGCCCAAACTGGGCTGTTTAGAGGCTCCCTCCACCATGAATTGGTCCAAATTGGGTTTTTAGAGGCTCCCTCCACCATGAATTGGTCCAAACTGGGGTTTTTAGAGGCTCCCTCCACCATGAATTTGCCCAAACTGGGCTGTTTAGAGGCTCCCTCCAGCATGAATTGGTCCAAACTGGGGTTTTTAAAGGCTCCCTCCACCATGAATTGGTCCAAACTGGGTTTTTAGAGGCTCCCCTCCACCATGTATTGGTCCAAACTGGGGTTTTTAGAGGCTCCCTCCACCATGAATTGGTCCAAACTGGGCTGGTTAGAGGCTCCCTCCACCATGAATTTGCCCAAACTGGGCTGTTTAGAGGCTCCCTCCACCATGAATTGGTCCAAACTGGGCTGGTTAGAGGCTCCCTCCACCATGAATTGGTCCAAACTGGGTTTTTTAGAGGCTCCCTCCACCATGAATTGGTCCAAACTGGGGTTTTTAGAGGCTCCCTCCACCATGAATTTGTCCAAACTGGGGTTTTTAGAGGCTCCCTCCACCATGAATTGGTCCAAACTGGGGTTTTTAGAGGCTCCCTCCACCATGAATTTGCCCAAACTGGGCTGTTTAGAGGCTCCCTCCACCATGAATTGGTCCAAACTGGGGTTTTTAGAGGCTCCCTCCACCATGAATTTGCCCAAACTGGGGCTGGTTAGAGGCTCCCTCCACCATGAATTGGTCCAAACTGGCTGGTTAGAGGCTCCCTCCACCATGAATTGGTCCAAATTGGGGTTTTTAGAGGCTCCCTCCACCATGAATTGGTCCAAACTGGGCTGTTTAGAGGCTCCCTCCACCATGAATTGGTCCAAACTGGGGTTTTTAGAGGCTCCCTCCACCATGAATTGGTCCAAACTGGGCTGTTTAGAGGCTCCCTCCACCATGAATTGGTCCAAATTGGGGTTTTTAGAGGCTCCCCTCCACCATGAATTTGCCCAAACTGGGCTGGTTAGAGGCTCCCTCCACCATGAATTGGTCCAAACTGGGCTGGTTAGAGGCTCCCTCCACCATAAATTTGCCCAAACTGGGGTTTTTAGAGGCTCCCTCCACCATGAATTGGTCCAAACTGGGCTGGTTAGAGGCTCCCTCCACCATGAATTGGTCCAAATTGGGGTTTTTAGAGGCTCCCTCCACCATGAATTTGCCCAAACTGGGCTGGTTAGAGGCTCCCTCCACCATGAATTGGTCCAAACTGGGCTGGTTAGAGGCTCCCTCCACCATGAATTGGTCCAAACTGGGCTGGTTAGAGGCTCCCTCCACCATGAATTGGTCCAAATTGGGGTTTTTTAGAGGCTCCCTCCACCATGAATTGGTCCAAACTGGGCTGTTTAGAGGCTCCCTCCACCATGAATTGGTCCAAACTGGGGTTTTTAGAGGCTCCCTCCACCATGAATTGGTCCAAACTGGGCTGGTTAGAGGCTCCCTCCACCATGAATTGGTCCAAACTGGGGTTTTTAGAGGCTCCCTCCACCATGAATTGGTCCAAACTGGGGTTTTTTAGAGGCTCCCTCCACCATGAATTGGTCCAAACTGGGTTTTTAGAGGCTCCCTCCACCATGAATTGGTCAAACTGGGGTTTTTAGAGGCTCCCTCCACCATGAATTTGCCCAAACTGGGCTGTTTAGAGGCTCCCTCCACCATGAATTGGTCCGAACTGGGTTTTTTAGAGGCTCCCTCCACCATGAATTGGTCCAAACTGGGGTTTTTAGAGCTCCTCCCTCCACCATGAATTGGTCCAAACTGGGGTTTTTAGAGGCTCCCTCCACCATGAATTTGCCCAAACTGGGCTGTTTAGAGGCTCCCTCCACCATGAATTGGTCCAAATTGGGGTTTTTTAGAGGCTCCCTCCACCATGAATTGGTCCAAACTGGGGTTTTTAGAGGCTCCCTCCACCATGAATTTGCCCAAACTGGGCTGTTTAGAGGCTCCCTCCAGCATGAATTGGTCCAAACTGGGGTTTTTAGAGGCTCCCTCCACCATGAATTGGTCCAAACTGGGGTTTTTAGAGGCTCCCTCCACCATGTATTGGTCCAAACTGGGGTTTTTAGAGGCTCCCTCCACCATGAATTGGTCCAAACTGGGCTGGTTAGAGGCTCCCTCCACCATGAATTTGCCCAAACTGGCTGTTTAGAGGCTCCCTCCACCATGAATTGGTCCAAACTGGGCTGGTTAGAGGCTCCCTCCACCATGAATTGGTCCAAACTGGGTTTTTTAGAGGCGCCCTCCACCATGAATTGGTCCAAACTGGGGTTTTTAGAGGCTCCCTCCACCATGAATTTGTCCAAACTGGGCTGGTTAGAGGCTCCCTCCACCATGAATTGGTCCAAACTGGGTTTTTTAGAGGCGCCCTCCACCATGAATTGGTCCAAACTGGGGTTTTTAGAGGCTCCCTCCACCATGAATTTGTCCAAACTGGGGTTTTTAGAGGCTCCCTCCACCATGAATTGGTCCAAACTGGGGTTTTTAGAGGCTCCCTCCACCATGAATTGGTCCAAACTGGGGTTTTTAGAGGCTCCCTCCACCATGAATTGGTCCAAACTGGGCTGTTTAGAGGCTCCCTCCACCATGAATTGGTCCAAATTGGGGTTTTTAGAGGCTCCCTCCACCATGAATTTGCCCAAACTGGGCTGGTTAGAGGCTCCCTCCACCATGAATTGGTCCAAACTGGGCTGGTTAGAGGCTCCCTCCACCATGAATTGGTCCAAATTGGGGTTTTTAGAGGCTCCCTCCACCATGAATTGGTCCAAACTGGGCTGTTTAGAGGCTACCTCCACCATGAATTGGTCCAAACTGGGCTGGTTAGAGGCTCCCTCCACCATGAATTGGTCCAAACTGGGGTTTTTAGAGGCTCCCTCCACCATGAATTGGTCCAAACTGGGGTTTTTAGAGGCTCCCTCCACCATGAATTGGTCCAAACTGGGGTTTTTAGAGGCTCCCTCCACCATGAATTGGTCCAAACTGGGGTTTTTAGAGGCTCCCTCCACCATGAATTGGTCCAAACTGGGGTTTTTAGAGGCTCCCTCCACCATGAATTGGTCCAAACTGGGGTTTTTAGAGGCTCCCTCCACCATGAATTTGCCCAAACTGGGCTGTTTAGAGGCTCCCTCCACCATGAATTGGTCCGAACTGGGTTTTTTAGAGGCTCCCTCCACCATGAATTGGTCCAAACTGGGGTTTTTAGAGGCTCCCTCCACCATGAATTGGTCCAAACTGGGGTTTTTAGAGGCTCCCTCCACCATGAATTTGCCCAAACTGGGCTGTTTAGAGGCTCCCTCCACCATGAATTGGTCCAAATTGGGGTTTTTAGAGGCTCCCTCCACCATGAATTGGTCCAAACTGGGGTTTTTAGAGGCTCCCTTCACCATGAATTTGCCCAAACTGGGGTTTTTTAGAGGCTCCCTCCAGCATGAATTGGTCCAAACTGGGTTTTTAGAGGCTCCCTCCACCATGAATTGGTCCAAACTGGGGTTTTTAGAGCTCCCTCCACCATGTATTGGTCCAAACTGGGGTTTTTAGAGGCTCCCTCCACCATGAATTGGTCCAAACTGGGCTGGTTAGAGGCTCCCTCCACCATGAATTTGCCCAAACTGGGCTGGTTAGAGGCTCCCTCCACCATGAATTGGTCCAAATTGGGGTTTTTAGAGGCTCCCTCCACCATGAATTTGCCCAAACTGGGCTGGTTAGAGGCTCCCTCCACCATGAATTGGTCCAAACTGGGCTGGTTAGAAGGCTCCCTCCACCATGAATTGGTCCAAACTGGGCTGGTTAGAGGCTCCCTCCACCATGAATTGGTCCAAATTGGGGTTTTTAGAGGCTCCCTCCACCATGAATTGGTCCAAACTGGGCTGTTTAGAGGCTCCCTCCACCATGAATTGGTCCAAACTGGGGTTTTTAGAGGCTCCCTCCACCATGAATTGGTCCAAACTGGGCTGGTTAGAGGCTCCCTCCACCATGAATTGGTCCAAACTGGGGTTTTTAGAGGCTCCCTCCACCATGAATTTGCCCAAACTGGGCTGTTTAGAGTCTCCCTCCACCATGAATTGGTCCAAATTGGGGTTTTTAGAGGCTCCCTCCACCATGAATTTGCCCAAACTGGGCTGTTTAGAGGCTCCCTCCACCATGAATTGGTCCAAATTGGGGTTTTTAGAGGCTCCCTCCACCATGAATTGGTCCAAACTGGGGTTTTTAGAGGCTCCCTCCACCATGAATTTGCCCAAACTGGGCTGTTTAGAGGCTCCCTCCAGCATGAATTGGTCCAAACTGGGGTTTTTTAAAGGCTCCCTCCACCATGAATTGGTCCAAACTGGGGTTTTTAGAGGCTCCCTCCACCATGTATTGGTCCAAACTGGGGTTTTTAGAGGCTCCCTCCACCATGAATTGGTCCAAACTGGGGTTTTTAGAGGCTCCCTCCACCATGAATTTGCCCAAACTGGGCTGTTTAGAGGCTCCCTCCACCATGAATTGGTCCAAACTGGGTTTTTTAGAGGCTCCCTCCACCATGATTTGGTCCAAACTGGGGTTTTTAGAGGCTCCCTCCACCATGAATTGGTCCAAACTGGGGTTTTTAGAGGCTCCCCTCCACCATGAATTTGTCCAAACTGGGGTTTTTAGAGGCTCCCTCCACCATGAATTGGTCCAAACTGGGGTTTTTAGAGGCTCCCTCCACCATGAATTTGCCCAAACTGACTGGCTGTTTAGAGGCTCCCTCCACCATGAATTGGTCCAAACTGGGGTTTTTAGAGGCTCCCTCCACCATGAATTTGCCCAAACTGGGCTGGTTAGAGGCTCCCTCCACCATGAATTGGTCCAAACTGGGCTGGTTAGAGGCTCCCTCCACCATGAATTGGTCCAAATTGGGGTTTTTAGAGGCTCCCTCCACCATGAATTGGTCCAAACTGGGCTGTTTAGAGGCTCCCTCCACCATGAATTGGTCCCAAACTGGGGTTTTTAGAGGCTCCCTCCACCATGAATTGGTCCAAACTGGGCTGTTTAGAGGCTCCCTCCACCATGAATTGGTCCAAATTGGGGTTTTTAGAGGCTCCCTCCACCATGAATTTGCCCAAACTGGGCTGGTTAGAGGCTCCCTCCACCATGAATTGGTCCAAACCTGGCTGGTTAGAGGCTCCCCTCCACCATGAATTGGTCCAAATTGGGGTTTTTAGAGGCTCCCTCCACCATGAATTGGTCCAAACTGGGCTGTTTAGAGGCTCCCTCCACCATGAATTGGTCCCAAACTGGGTTTTTTAGAGGCTCCCTCCACCATGAATTGGTCCAAACTGGGCTGGTTAGAGGCTCCCTCCACCATGAATTGGTCCAAACTGGGTTTTTTAGAGGCTCCCTCCACCATGAATTGGTCCAAACTGGGGTTTTTAGAGGCTCCCTCCACCATGAATTGGTCCAAACTGGGGTTTTTAGAGGCTCCCTCCACCATGAATTGGTCCAAACTGGGGTTTTTAGAGGCTCCCCTCCACCATGAATTTGCCCAAACTGGGCTGTTTAGAGGCTCCCTCCACCATGAATTGGTCCAAACTGGGTTTTTTAGAGGCTCCCTCCACGATGAATTGGTCCAAACTGGGGTTTTTAGAGGCTCCCTCCACCATGAATTTGCCCAAACTGGGCTGGTTAGAGGCTCCCTCCACCATAATTTGGTCCAAACTGGGCTGGTTAGAGGCTCCCTCCACCATGAATTGGTCCAAATTGGGGTTTTTAGAGGCTCCCTCCACCATGAATTGGTCCAAACTGGGCTGTTTAGAGGCTCCCTCCACCATGAATTGGTCCAAACTGGGGTTTTTAGAGGCTCCCTCCACCATGAATTGGTCCAAACTGGGGTTTTTAGAGGCTCCCTCCACCATGAATTGGTCCAAACTGGGTTTTTTAGAGGCTCCCTCCACCATGAATTGGTCCAAACTGGGCTGGTTAGAGGCTCCCTCCACCATGAATTTGCCCAAACTGGGCTGTTTAGAGGCTCCCTCCACCATGAATTGGTCCAAATTGGGGTTTTTAGAGGCTCCCTCCACCATGAATTTGCCCAAACTGGGCTGGTTAGAGGCTCCCTCCACCATGATTTGGTCCAAACTGGGCTGGTTAGAGGCTCCCTCCACCATGAATTGGTCCAAATTGGGGTTTTTAGAGGCTCCCTCCACCATGAATTGGTCCAAACTGGGCTGTTTAGAGGCTCCCTCCACCATGAATTGGTCCAAACTGGGCTGGTTAGAGGCTCCCTCCACCATGAATTGGTCCAAACTGAGTTTTTTAGAGGCTCCCTCCACCATGAATTGGTCCAAACTGGGGTTTTTAGAGGCTCCCTCCACCATGAATTGGTCCAAACTGGGTTTTTAGAGGCTCCCTCCACCATGAATTTGCCCAAACTGGGCTGTTTAGAGGCTCCCTCCACCATGAATTGGTCCAAACTGGGTTTTTAGAGGCTCCCTCCACCATGAATTGGTCCAAACTGGGCTGTTTAGAGGCTCCCTCCACCATGAATCCGTCCAAACTGGGGTTTTTAGAGGCTCCCTCCACCATGAATTGGTCCAAACTGGGCTGGTTAGAGGCTCCCTCCACCATGAATTGGTCCAAACTGGGGTTTTTAGAGGCTCCCTCCACCATGAATTGGTCCAAACTGGGGTTTTTAGAGGCTCCCTCCACCATGAATTGGTCCAAACTGGGGTTTTTGAGGCTCCCTCCACCATGAATTGGTCCAAACTGGGGTTTTTAGAGGCTCCCTCCACCATGAATTTGCCCAAACTGGGCTGTTTAGAGGCTCCCTCCACCATGAATTGGTCCAAACTGGGTTTTTTAGAGGCTCCCTCCACCATGAATTGGTCCAAACTGGGGTTTTTAGAGACTCCCTCCACCATGAATTGGTCCAAACTGGGGTTTTTAGAGGCTTCCCTCCACCATGAATTTGCCCAAACTGGGCTGGTTAGAGGCTCCCTCCACCATGAATTGGTCCAAACTGGGCTGGTTAGAGGCTCCCTCCCACCATGAATTGGTCCAAATTGGGGTTTTTAGAAGCTCCCTCCACCATGAATTGGTCCAAACTGGGCTGTTTAGAGGCTCCCTCCACCATGAATTGGTCCAAAACTGGGGTTTTTAGAGGCTCCCTCCACCATGAATTGGTCCAAACTGGGGTTTTTAGAGGCTCCCTCCACCATGAATTGGTCCAAACTGGGTTTTTTTAGAGGCTCCCTCCACCATGAATTGGTCCAAACTGGGCTGGTTAGAGGCTCCCTCCACCATGAATTTGCCCAAACTGGGCTGTTTAGAGGCTCCCTCCACCATGAATTGGTCCAAATTGGGGTTTTTAGAGGCTCCCTCCACCATGAATTTGCCCCAAACTGGGCTGGTTAGAGGCTCCCTCCACCATGAATTGGTCCAAACTGGGCTGGTTAAAGGCTCCCTCCACCATGAATTGGTCCAAATTGGGGTTTTTAGAGGCTCCCTCCACCATGAATTTGCCCAAACTGGGGTTTTTAGAGGCTCCCTCCACCATGAATTTGCCCAAACTGGGCTGTTTAGAGGCTCCCTCCACCATGAATTGGTCCAAACTGGGCTGGTTAGAGGCTCCCTCCACCATGAATTGGTCCAAATTGGGGTTTTTAGAGGCTCCCTCCACCATGAATTGGTCCAAACTGGGCTGTTTAGAGGCTCCCTCCACCATGAATTGGTCCAAACTGGGGTTTTTTAGAGGCTCCCTCCACCATGAATTGGTCCAAACTGGGGTTTTTAGAGGCTCCCTCCACCATGAATTGGTCCAAACTGGGTTTTTTAGAGGCTCCCTCCACCATGAATACTGGTTAGAGGCTCCCTCCACCATGAATTTGCCCAAACTGGGCTGTTTAGAGGCTCCCTCCACCATGAATTGGTCCAAACTGGGCTGGTTAGAGGCTCCCTCCACCATGAATTGGTCCAAATTGGGGTTTTTAGAGGCTCCCTCCACCATGAATTGGTCCAAACTGGGCTGTTTAGAGGCTCCCTCCACCATGAATTGGTCCAAACTGGGGTTTTTAGAGGCTCCCTCCACCATGAATTGGTCCAAACTGGGCTGTTTAGAGGCTCCCTCCACCATGAATTGGTCCAAACTGGGGTTTTTAGAGGCTCCCTCCACCATGAATTGGTCCAAACTGGGCTGGTTAGAGGCTCCCTCCACCATGAATTTGTCCAAACTGGGTTTTTTAGAGGCTCCCTCCACCATGAATTGGTCCAAACTGGGCTGGTTAGAGGCTCCCTCCACCATGAATTGGTCCAAATTGGGGTTATTTAGAAGCTCCCTCCACCATAAATTGGTCCAAACTGGGCTGTTTAGAGGCTCCCTCCACCATGAATTGGTCCAAACTGGGGTTTTTAGAGGCTCCCTCCACCATGAATTGGTCCAAACTGGGGTTTTTAGAGGCTCCCTCCACCATGAATTGGTCCAAACTGGGTTTTTTAGAGGCTCCCTCCACCATGAATTGGTCCAAACTGGGCTGGTAAGAGGCTCCCTCCACCATGAATTTGCCCAAACTGGGCTGTTTAGAGGCTCCCTCCACCATGAATTGGTCCAAACTGGGGTTTTTAGAGGCTCCCTCCACCATGAATTGGTCCAAACTGGGGTTTTTAGAGGCTCCCTCCACCATGAATTGGTCCAAACTGGGGTTTTTAGAGGCTCCCTCCACCATGAATTTGCCCAAACTGGGCTGTTTAGAGGCTCCCTCCACCATGAATTGGTCCAAACTGGGTTTTTTAGAGGCTCCCTCCACCATGAATTGGTCCAAATTGGGGTTTTTAGAGGCTCCCTCCACCATGAATTTGCCCAAACTGGGCTGGTTAGAGGCTCCCTCCACCATGAATTTGCCCAAACTGGGCTGTTTAGAGGCTCCCTCCACCATGAATTGGTCCAAATTGGGGTTTTTAGAGGCTCCCTCCACCATGAATTTGCCCAAACTGGGCTGGTTAGAGGCTCCCTCCACCATGAATTGGTCCAAACTGGGCTGGTTAGAGGCTCCCTCCACCATGAATTGGTCCAAATTGGGGTTTTTAGAGGCTCCCTCCACCATGAATTGGTCCAAACTGGGCTGTTTAGAGGCTCCCTCCACCATGAATTGGTCCAAACTGGGGTTTTTAGAGGCTCCCTCCACCATGAATTGGTCCAAACTGGGCTGGTTAGAGGCTCCCTCCACCATGAATTGGTCCAAACTGAGTTTTTTAGAGGCTCCCTCCACCATGAATTGGTCCAAACTGGGGTTTTTAGAGGCTCCCTCCACCATGAATTGGTCCAAACTGGGGTTTTTAGAGGCTCCCTCCACCATGAATTGGTCCAAACTGGGGTTTTTAGAGGCTCCCTCCACCATGAATTTGCCCAAACTTGGGTTTTTAGAGGCTCCCTCCACCATGAATTGGTCCAAACTGGGGTTTTTAGAGGCTCCCTCCACCATGAATTGGTCCAAACTGGGGTTTTTAGAGGCTCCCTCCACCATGAATTTGCCCAAACTGGGCTATTTAGAGGCTCCCTCCACCATGAATTTGCCCAAACTGGGCTGGTTAGAGCCTCCCTCCACCATGAATTGGTCCAAACTGGGCTGGTTAGAGGCTCCCTCCACCATGAATTGGTCGAAACTGGGTTTTTAGAGGCTCCCTCCACCATGAATTGGTCCAAACTGGGCTGTTTAGAGGCTCCCTCCACCATGAATTGGTCCAAACTGGGGTTTTTAGAGGCTCCCTCCACCATGAATTGGTCCAAACTGGGTTTTTTAGAGGCTCCCTCCACCATGAATTGGTCCAAACTGGGCTGGTTAGAGGCTCCCTCCACCATGAATTTGCCCAAACTGGGCTGTTTAGAGGCTCCCTCCACCATGAATTGGTCCAAACTGGGCTGGTTAGAGGCTCCCTCCACCATGAATTGGTCCAAATTGGGGTTTTTAGAGGCTCCCTCCACCATGAATTGGTCCAAACTGGGCTGTTTAGAGGCTCCCTCCACCATGAATTGGTCCAAACTGGGGTTTTTAGAGGCTCCCTCCACCATGAATTGGTCCAAACTGGGCTGTTTAGAGGCTCCCTCCACCATGAATTGGTCCAAACTGGGGTTTTTAGAGGCTCCCTCCACCATGAATTGGTCCAAACTGGGCTGGTTAGAGGCTCCCTCCACCATGAATTTGTCCAAACTGGGTTTTTTAGAGGCTCCCTCCACCATGAATTGGTCCAAACTGGGCTGGTTAGAGGCTCCCTCCACCATGAATTGGTCCAAATTGGGGTTTTTAGAAGCTCCCTCCACCATAAATTGGTCCAAACTGGGCTGTTTAGAGGCTCCCTCCACCATGAATTGGTCCAAACTGGGGTTTTTAGAGGCTCCCTCCACCATGAATTGGTCCAAACTGGGGTTTTTAGAGGCTCCCTCCACCATGAATTGGTCCAAACTGGGTTTTTTAGAGGCTCCCTCCACCATGAATTGGTCCAAACTGGGCTGGTAAGAGGCTCCCTCCACCATGAATTTGCCCAAACTGGGCTGTTTAGAGGCTCCCTCCACCATGAATTGGTCCAAACTGGGGTTTTTAGAGGCTCCCTCCACCATGAATTGGTCCAAACTGGGGTTTTTAGAGGCTCCCTCCACCATGAATTGGTCCAAACTGGGGTTTTTAGAGGCTCCCTCCACCATGAATTTGCCCAAACTGGGCTGTTTAGAGGCTCCCTCCACCATGAATTGGTCCAAACTGGGTTTTTTAGAGGCTCCCTCCACCATGAATTGGTCCAAATTGGGGTTTTTAGAGGCTCCCTCCACCATGAATTTGCCCAAACTGGGCTGGTTAGAGGCTCCCTCCACCATGAATTTGCCCAAACTGGGCTGTTTAGAGGCTCCCTCCACCATGAATTGGTCCAAATTGGGGTTTTTAGAGGCTCCCTCCACCATGAATTTGCCCAAACTGGGCTGGTTAGAGGCTCCCTCCACCATGAATTGGTCCAAACTGGGCTGGTTAGAGGCTCCCTCCACCATGAATTGGTCCAAATTGGGGTTTTTAGAGGCTCCCTCCACCATGAATTGGTCCAAACTGGGCTGTTTAGAGGCTCCCTCCACCATGAATTGGTCCAAACTGGGGTTTTTAGAGGCTCCCTCCACCATGAATTGGTCCAAACTGGGCTGGTTAGAGGCTCCCTCCACCATGAATTGGTCCAAACTGAGTTTTTTAGAGGCTCCCTCCACCATGAATTGGTCCAAACTGGGGTTTTTAGAGGCTCCCTCCACCATGAATTGGTCCAAACTGGGGTTTTTAGAGGCTCCCTCCACCATGAATTGGTCCAAACTGGGGTTTTTAGAGGCTCCCTCCACCATGAATTTGCCCAAACTTGGGTTTTTAGAGGCTCCCTCCACCATGAATTGGTCCAAACTGGGGTTTTTAGAGGCTCCCTCCACCATGAATTGGTCCAAACTGGGGTTTTTAGAGGCTCCCTCCACCATGAATTTGCCCAAACTGGGCTATTTAGAGGCTCCCTCCACCATGAATTTGCCCAAACTGGGCTGGTTAGAGCCTCCCTCCACCATGAATTGGTCCAAACTGGGCTGGTTAGAGGCTCCCTCCACCATGAATTGGTCGAAACTGGGTTTTTAGAGGCTCCCTCCACCATGAATTGGTCCAAACTGGGCTGTTTAGAGGCTCCCTCCACCATGAATTGGTCCAAACTGGGGTTTTTAGAGGCTCCCTCCACCATGAATTGGTCCAAACTGGGCTGGTTAGAGGCTCCCTCCACCATGAATTGGTCCAAACTGGGTTTTTTAGAGGCTCCCTCCACCATGAATTGGTCCAAACTGGGGTTTTTAGAGGCTCCCTCCACCATGAATTGGTCCAAACTGGGGTTTTTAGAGGCTCCCTCCACCATGAATTGGTTCAAACTGGGGTTTTTAGAGGCTCCCTCCACCATGAATTTGCCCAAACTGGGCTGTTTAGAGGCTCCCTCCACCATGAATTGGTCCAAACTGGGTTTTTTAGAGGCTCCCTCCACCATGAATTTGCCCAAACTGGGCTGGTTAGAGCCTCCCTCCACCATGAATTGGTCCAAACTGGGCTGGTTAGAGGCTCCCTCCACCATGAATTGGTCCAAATTGGGGTTTTTAGAGGCTCCCTCCACCATGAATTGGTCCAAACTGGGCTGTTTAGAGGCTCCCTCCACCATGAATTGGTCCAAACTGGGGTTTTTAGAGGCTCCCTCCACCATGAATTGGTCCAAACTGGGGTTTTTAGAGGCTCCCTCCACCATGAATTGGTCCAAACTGGGTTTTTTAGAGGCTCCCTCCACCATGAATTGGTCCAAACTGGGCTGGTTAGAGGCTCCCTCCACCATGAATTTGCCCAAACTGGGCTGTTTAGAGGCTCCCTCCACCATGAATTGGTCCAAATTGGGGTTTTTAGAGGCTCCCTCCACCATGAATTTGCCCAAACTGGGCTGGTTAGAGGCTCCCTCCACCATGAATTGGTCCAAACTGGGCTGGTTAGAGGCTCCCTCCACCATGAATTGGTCCAAATTGGGGTTTTTAGAGGCTCCCTCCACCATGAATTGGTCCAAACTGGGCTGTTTAGAGGCTCCCTCCACCATGAATTGGTCCAAACTGGGGTTTTTAGAGGCTCCCTCCACCATGAATTGGTCCAAACTGGGCTGGTTAGAGGCTCCCTCCAGCATGAATTGGTCCAAACTGGGTTTTTTAGAGGCTCCCTCCAGCATGAATTGGTCCAAACTGGGGTTTTTAGAGGCTCCCTCCACCATGAATTGGTCCAAACTGGGGTTTTTAGAGGCTCCCTCCACCATGTATTGGTCCAAACTGGGGTTTTCAGAAGCTCCCTCCACCATGAATTGGTCCAAACTGGGGTTTTTAGAGGCTCCCTCCACCATGAATTTGCCCAAACTGGGCTGTTTAGAGGCTCCCTCCACCATGAATTGGTCCAAATTGGGGTTTTTAGAGGCTCCCTCCACCATGAATTGGTCCAAACTGGGGTTTTTAGAGGCTCCCTCCACCATGAATTTGCCCAAACTGGGCTGTTTAGAGGCTCCCTCCACCATGAATTGGTCCAAACTGGTTTTTTTAGAGGCTCCCTCCACCATGAATTGGTCCAAACTGGGGTTTTTAGAGGCTCCCTCCACCATGAATTGGTCCAAACTGGGGTTTTTAGAGGCTCCCTCCACCATGAATTGGTCCAAACTGGGCTGGTTAGAGGCTCCCTCCACCATGAATTTGTCCAAACTGGGTTTTTTACAGGCTCCCTCCACCATGAATTGGTCCAAACTGGGCTGGTTAGAGGCTCCCTCCACCATGAATTGGTCCAAATTGGGGTTTTTAGAAGCTCCCTCCACCATAAATTGGTCCAAACTGGGCTGTTTAGAGGCTCCCTCCACCATGAATTGGTCCAAACTGGGGTTTTTAGAGGCTCCCTCCACCATGAATTGGTCCAAACTGGAGTTTTTAGAGGCTCCCTCCACCATGAATTGGTCCAAACTGGGCTGGTTAGAGGCTCCCTCCACCATGAATTTGCCCAAACTGGGGTTTTTAGAGGCTCCCTCCACCATGAATTGGTCCAAACTGGGCTGGTTAGAGGCTCCCTCCACCATGAATTGGTCCAAATTGGGGTTTTTAGAGGCTCCCTCCACCATGAATTTGCCCAAACTGGGCTGGTTAGAGGCTCCCTCCACCATGAATTGGTCCAAACTGGGCTGGTTAGAGGCTCCCTCCACCATGAATTGGTCCAAACTGGGCTGGTTAGAGGCTCCCTCCACCATGAATTGGTCCAAATTGGGGTTTTTAGAGGCTCCCTCCACCATGAATTGGTCCAAACTGGGCTGTTTAGAGGCTCCCTCCACCATGAATTGGTCCAAACTGGGGTTTTTAGAGGCTCCCTCCACCATGAATTGGTCCAAACTGGGCTGGTTAGAGGCTCCCTCCACCATGAATTGGTCCAAACTGGGGTTTTTAGAGGCTCCCTCCACCATGAATTGGTCCAAACTGGGGTTTTTAGAGGCTCCCTCCACCATGAATTGGTCCAAACTGGGGTTTTTAGAGGCTCCCTCCACCATGAATTGGTCCAAACTGGGGTTTTTAGAGGCTCCCTCCACCATGAATTTGCCCAAACTGGGCTGTTTAGAGGCTCCCTCCACCATGAATTGGTCCGAACTGGGTTTTTTAGAGGCTCCCTCCACCATGAATTGGTCCAAACTGGGGTTTTTAGAGGCTCCCTCCACCATGAATTGGTCCAAACTGGGGTTTTTAGAGGCTCCCTCCACCATGAATTGGTCCAAACTGGGGTTTTTAGAGGCTCCCTCCACCATGAATTGGTCCAAACTGGGGTTTTTAGAGGCTCCCTCCACCATGAATTGGTCCAAACTGGGGTTTTTAGAGGCTCCCTCCACCATGAATTTGCCCAAACTGGGCTGTTTAGAGGCTCCCTCCACCATGAATTGGTCCGAACTGGGTTTTTTAGAGGCTCCCTCCACCATGAATTGGTCCAAACTGGGGTTTTTAGAGGCTCCCTCCACCATGAATTGGTCCAAACTGGGGTTTTTAGAGGCTCCCTCCACCATGAATTTGCCCAAACTGGGCTGTTTAGAGGCTCCCTCCACCATGAATTGGTCCAAATTGGGGTTTTTAGAGGCTCCCTCCACCATGAATTGGTCCAAACTGGGGTTTTTAGAGGCTCCCTCCACCATGAATTTGCCCAAACTGGGGTTTTTAGAGGCTCCCTCCAGCATGAATTGGTCCAAACTGGGGTTTTTAGAGGCTCCCTCCACCATGAATTGGTCCAAACTGGGGTTTTTAGAGGCTCCCTCCACCATGTATTGGTCCAAACTGGGGTTTTTAGAGGCTCCCTCCACCATGAATTGGTCCAAACTGGGCTGGTTAGAGGCTCCCTCCACCATGAATTTGCCCAAACTGGGCTGTTTAGAGGCTCCCTCCACCATGAATTGGTCCAAACTGGGCTGGTTAGAGGCTCCCTCCACCATGAATTGGTCCAAACTGGGTTTTTAGAGGCTCCCTCCACCATGAATTGGTCCAAACTGGGGTTTTTAGAGGCTCCCTCCACCATGAATTTGTCCAAACTGGGGTTTTTAGAGGCTCCCTCCACCATGAATTGGTCCAAACTGGGGTTTTTAGAGGCTCCCTCCACCATGAATTTGCCCAAACTGGGCTGTTTAGAGGCTCCCTCCACCATGAATTGGTCCAAACTGGGTTTTTTAGAGGCTCCCTCCACCATGATTTGGTCCAAACTGGGGTTTTTAGAGGCTCCCTCCACCATGAATTGGTCCAAACTGGGGTTTTTAGAGGCTCCCTCCACCATGAATTTGCCCAAACTGGGCTGTTTAGAGTCTCCCTCCACCATGAATTGGTCCAAATTGGGGTTTTTAGAGGCTCCCTCCACCATGAATTTGCCCAAACTGGGCTGTTTAGAGGCTCCCTCCACCATGAATTGGTCCAAATTGGGGTTTTTAGAGGCTCCCTCCACCATGAATTGGTCCAAACTGGGGTTTTTAGAGGCTCCCTCCACCATGAATTTGCCCAAACTGGGCTGTTTAGAGGCTCCCTCCAGCATGAATTGGTCCAAACTGGGGTTTTTAAAGGCTCCCTCCACCATGAATTGGTCCAAACTGGGGTTTTTAGAGGCTTCCTCCACCATGTATTGGTCCAAACTGGGGTTTTTAGAGGCTCCCTCCACCATGAATTGGTCCAAACTGGGGTTTTTAGAGGCTCCCTCCACCATGAATTTGCCCAAACTGGGCTGTTTAGAGGCTCCCTCCACCATGAATTGGTCCAAACTGGGTTTTTTAGAGGCTCCCTCCACCATGATTTGGTCCAAACTGGGGTTTTTAGAGGCTCCCTCCACCATGAATTGGTCCAAACTGGGGTTTTTAGAGGCTCCCTCCACCATGAATTTGTCCAAACTGGGGTTTTTAGAGGCTCCCTCCACCATGAATTGGTCCAAACTGGGGTTTTTAGAGGCTCCCTCCACCATGAATTTGCCCAAACTGGGCTGTTTAGAGGCTCCCTCCACCATGAATTGGTCCAAACTGGGGTTTTTAGAGGCTCCCTCCACCATGAATTTGCCCAAACTGGGCTGGTTAGAGGCTCCCTCCACCATGAATTGGTCCAAACTGGGCTGGTTAGAGGCTCCCTCCACCATGAATTGGTCCAAATTGGGGTTTTTAGAGGCTCCCTCCACCATGAATTGGTCCAAACTGGGCTGTTTAGAGGCTCCCTCCACCATGAATTGGTCCAAACTGGGGTTTTTAGAGGCTCCCTCCACCATGAATTGGTCCAAACTGGGCTGTTTAGAGGCTCCCTCCACCATGAATTGGTCCAAATTGGGGTTTTTAGAGGCTCCCTCCACCATGAATTTGCCCAAACTGGGCTGGTTAGAGGCTCCCTCCACCATGAATTGGTCCAAACTGGGCTGGTTAGAGGCTCCCTCCACCATGAATTGGTCCAAATTGGGGTTTTTAGAGGCTCCCTCCACCATGAATTGGTCCAAACTGGGCTGTTTAGAGGCTCCCTCCACCATGAATTGGTCCAAACTGGGTTTTTTAGAGGCTCCCTCCACCATGAATTGGTCCAAACTGGGCTGGTTAGAGGCTCCCTCCACCATGAATTGGTCCAAACTGGGTTTTTTAGAGGCTCCCTCCACCATGAATTGGTCCAAACTGGGGTTTTTAGAGGCTCCCTCCACCATGAATTGGTCCAAACTGGGGTTTTTAGAGGCTCCCTCCACCATGAATTGGTCCAAACTGGGGTTTTTAGAGGCTCCCTCCACCATGAATTTGCCCAAACTGGGCTGTTTAGAGGCTCCCTCCACCATGAATTGGTCCAAACTGGGTTTTTTAGAGGCTCCCTCCACGATGAATTGGTCCAAACTGGGGTTTTTAGAGGCTCCCTCCACCATGAATTTGCCCAAACTGGGCTGGTTAGAGGCTCCCTCCACCATAATTTGGTCCAAACTGGGCTGGTTAGAGGCTCCCTCCACCATGAATTGGTCCAAATTGGGGTTTTTAGAGGCTCCCTCCACCATGAATTGGTCCAAACTGGGCTGTTTAGAGGCTCCCTCCACCATGAATTGGTCCAAACTGGGGTTTTTAGAGGCTCCCTCCACCATGAATTGGTCCAAACTGGGGTTTTTAGAGGCTCCCTCCACCATGAATTGGTCCAAACTGAGTTTTTTAGAGGCTCCCTCCACCATGAATTGGTCCAAACTGGGCTGGTTAGAGGCTCCCTCCACCATGAATTTGCCCAAACTGGGCTGTTTAGAGGCTCCCTCCACCATGAATTGGTCCAAATTGGGGTTTTTAGAGGCTCCCTCCACCATGAATTTGCCCAAACTGGGCTGGTTAGAGGCTCCCTCCACCATGATTTGGTCCAAACTGGGCTGGTTAGAGGCTCCCTCCACCATGAATTGGTCCAAATTGGGGTTTTAGAGGCTCCCTCCACCATGAATTGGTCCAAATTGGGGTTTTTAGAGGCTCCCTCCACCATGAATTGGTCCAAACTGGGCTGTTTAGAGGCTCCCTCCACCATGAATTGGTCCAAACTGGGTTTTTTAGAGGCTCCCTCCACCATGAATTGGTCCAAACTGGGCTGGTTTAGAGGCTCCCTCCACCATGAATTGGTCCAAACTGGGTTTTTTAGAGGCTCCCTCCACCATGAATTGGTCCAAACTGGGGTTTTTAGAGGCTCCCTCCACCATGAATTGGTCCAAACTGGGGTTTTTAGAGGCTCCCTCCACCATGAATTGGTCCAAACTGGGGTTTTTAGAGGCTCCCTCCACCATGAATTTGCCCAAACTGGGCTGTTTAGAGGCTCCCTCCACCATGAATTGGTCCAAACTGGGTTTTTTAGAGGCTCCCTCCACGATGAATTGGTCCAAACTGGGGTTTTTAGAGGCTCCCTCCACCATGAATTTGCCCAAACTGGGCTGGTTAGAGGCTCCCTCCACCATAATTTGGTCCAAACTGGGCTGGTTAGAGGCTCCCTCCACCATGAATTGGTCCAAATTGGGGTTTTTAGAGGCTCCCTCCACCATGAATTGGTCCAAACTGGGCTGTTTAGAGGCTCCCTCCACCATGAATTGGTCCAAACTGGGGTTTTTAGAGGCTCCCTCCACCATGAATTGGTCCAAACTGGGGTTTTTAGAGGCTCCCTCCACCATGAATTGGTCCAAACTGGGGTTTTTAGAGGCTCCCTCCACCATGAATTTGCCCAAACTGGGCTGTTTAGAGGCTCCCTCCAGCATGAATTGGTCCAAACTGGGGTTTTTAAAGGCTCCCTCCACCATGAATTGGTCCAAACTGGGGTTTTTAGAGGCTTCCTCCACCATGTATTGGTCCAAACTGGGGTTTTTAGAGGCTCCCTCCACCATGAATTGGTCCAAACTGGGGTTTTTAGAGGCTCCCTCCACCATGAATTTGCCCAAACTGGGCTGTTTAGAGGCTCCCTCCACCATGAATTGGTCCAAACTGGGTTTTTTAGAGGCTCCCTCCACCATGATTTGGTCCAAACTGGGGTTTTTAGAGGCTCCCTCCACCATGAATTGGTCCAAACTGGGGTTTTTAGAGGCTCCCTCCACCATGAATTTGTCCAAACTGGGGTTTTTAGAGGCTCCCTCCACCATGAATTGGTCCAAACTGGGGTTTTTAGAGGCTCCCTCCACCATGAATTTGCCCAAACTGGGCTGTTTAGAGGCTCCCTCCACCATGAATTGGTCCAAACTGGGGTTTTTAGAGGCTCCCTCCACCATGAATTTGCCCAAACTGGGCTGGTTAGAGGCTCCCTCCACCATGAATTGGTCCAAACTGGGCTGGTTAGAGGCTCCCTCCACCATGAATTGGTCCAAATTGGGGTTTTTAGAGGCTCCCTCCACCATGAATTGGTCCAAACTGGGCTGTTTAGAGGCTCCCTCCACCATGAATTGGTCCAAACTGGGGTTTTTAGAGGCTCCCTCCACCATGAATTGGTCCAAACTGGGCTGTTTAGAGGCTCCCTCCACCATGAATTGGTCCAAATTGGGGTTTTTAGAGGCTCCCTCCACCATGAATTTGCCCAAACTGGGCTGGTTAGAGGCTCCCTCCACCATGAATTGGTCCAAACTGGGCTGGTTAGAGGCTCCCTCCACCATGAATTGGTCCAAATTGGGGTTTTTAGAGGCTCCCTCCACCATGAATTGGTCCAAACTGGGCTGTTTAGAGGCTCCCTCCACCATGAATTGGTCCAAACTGGGTTTTTTAGAGGCTCCCTCCACCATGAATTGGTCCAAACTGGGCTGGTTAGAGGCTCCCTCCACCATGAATTGGTCCAAACTGGGTTTTTTAGAGGCTCCCTCCACCATGAATTGGTCCAAACTGGGGTTTTTAGAGGCTCCCTCCACCATGAATTGGTCCAAACTGGGGTTTTTAGAGGCTCCCTCCACCATGAATTGGTCCAAACTGGGGTTTTTAGAGGCTCCCTCCACCATGAATTTGCCCAAACTGGGCTGTTTAGAGGCTCCCTCCACCATGAATTGGTCCAAACTGGGTTTTTTAGAGGCTCCCTCCACGATGAATTGGTCCAAACTGGGGTTTTTAGAGGCTCCCTCCACCATGAATTTGCCCAAACTGGGCTGGTTAGAGGCTCCCTCCACCATAATTTGGTCCAAACTGGGCTGGTTAGAGGCTCCCTCCACCATGAATTGGTCCAAATTGGGGTTTTTAGAGGCTCCCTCCACCATGAATTGGTCCAAACTGGGCTGTTTAGAGGCTCCCTCCACCATGAATTGGTCCAAACTGGGGTTTTTAGAGGCTCCCTCCACCATGAATTGGTCCAAACTGGGGTTTTTAGAGGCTCCCTCCACCATGAATTGGTCCAAACTGGGATTTTTAGAGGCTCCCTCCACCATGAATTGGTCCAAACTGGGCTGGTTAGAGGCTCCCTCCACCATGAATTTGCCCAAACTGGGCTGTTTAGAGGCTCCCTCCACCATGAATTGGTCCAAATTGGGGTTTTTAGAGGCTCCCTCCACCATGAATTTGCCCAAACTGGGCTGGTTAGAGGCTCCCTCCACCATGATTTGGTCCAAACTGGGCTGGTTAGAGGCTCCCTCCACCATGAATTGGTCCAAATTGGGGTTTTAGAGGCTCCCTCCACCATGAATTGGTCCAAATTGGGGTTTTTAGAGGCTCCCTCCACCATGAATTGGTCCAAACTGGGCTGTTTAGAGGCTCCCTCCACCATGAATTGGTCCAAACTGGGTTTTTTAGAGGCTCCCTCCACCATGAATTGGTCCAAACTGGGCTGGTTAGAGGCTCCCTCCACCATGAATTGGTCCAAACTGGGTTTTTTAGAGGCTCCCTCCACCATGAATTGGTCCAAACTGGGGTTTTTAGAGGCTCCCTCCACCATGAATTGGTCCAAACTGGGGTTTTTAGAGGCTCCCTCCACCATGAATTGGTCCAAACTGGGGTTTTTTAGAGGCTCCCCTCCACCATGAATTTGCCCAAACTGGGCTGTTTAGAGGCTCCCTCCACCATGAATTGGTCCAAACTGGGTTTTTTAGAGGCTCCCTCCACGATGAATTGGTCCAAACTGGGGTTTTTAGAGGCTCCCTCCACCATGAATTTGCCCAAACTGGGCTGGTTAGAGGCTCCCTCCACCATAATTTGGTCCAAACTGGGCTGGTTAGAGGCTCCCTCCACCATGAATTGGTCCAAATTGGGGTTTTTAGAGGCTCCCTCCACCATGAATTGGTCCAAACTGGGCTGTTTAGAGGCTCCCTCCACCATGAATTGGTCCAAACTGGGGTTTTTAGAGGCTCCCTCCACCATGAATTGGTCCAAACTGGGGTTTTTAGAGGCTCCCTCCACCATGAATTGGTCCAAACTGGGTTTTTTAGAGGCTCCCTCCACCATGAATTGGTCCAAACTGGGCTGGTTAGAGGCTCCCTCCACCATGATTTGGTCCAAACTGGGCTGGTTAGAGGCTCCCTCCACCATGAATTGGTCCAAATTGGGGTTTTTAGAGGCTCCCTCCACCATGAATTGGTCCAAACTGGGCTGTTTAGAGGCTCCCTCCACCATGAATTGGTCCAAACTGGGCTGGTTAGAGGCTCCCTCCACCATGAATTGGTCCAAACTGAGTTTTTTAGAGGCTCCCTCCACCATGAATTGGTCCAAACTGGGGTTTTTAGAGGCTCCCTCCACCATGAATTGGTCCAAACTGGGGTTTTTAGAGGCTCCCTCCACCATGAATTTGCCCAAACTGGGCTGTTTAGAGGCTCCCTCCACCATGAATTGGTCCAAACTGGGTTTTTAGAGGCTCCCTCCACCATGAATTGGTCCAAACTGGGCTGTTTAGAGGCTCCCTCCACCATGAATCGTCCAAACTGGGGTTTTTAGAGGCTCCCTCCACCATGAATTGGTCCAAACTGGGCTGGTTAGAGGCTCCCTCCACCATGAATTGGTCCAAACTGGGGTTTTTAGAGGCTCCCTCCACCATGAATTGGTCCAAACTGGGGTTTTTAGAGGCTCCCTCCACCATGAATTGGTCCAAACTGGGGTTTTTAGAGGCTCCCTCCACCATGAATTGGTCCAAACTGGGGTTTTTAGAGGCTCCCTCCACCATGAAATTGCCCAAACTGGGCTGTTTAGAGGCTCCCTCCACCATGAATTGGTCCAAACTGGGTTTTTAGAGGCTCCCTCCACCATGAATTGGTCCAAACTGGGGTTTTTAGAGGCTCCCTCCACCATGAATTGGTCCAAACTGGGTTTTTAGAGGCTCCCTCCACCATGAATTTGTCCAAACTGGGCTGTTTAGAGGCTCCCTCCACCATGAATTGGTCCAAACTGGGCTGGTTAGAGGCTCCCTCCACCATGAATTGGTCCAAATGGGGTTTTTAGAGGCTCCCTCCACCATGAATTGGTCCAAACTGGGCTGTTTAGAGGCTCCCTCCACCATGAATTGGTCCAAACTGGGGTTTTTAGAGGCTCCCTCCACCATGAATTGGTCCAAACTGGGGTTTTTAGAGGCTCCCTCCACCATGAATTGGTCCAAACTGGGGTTTTTTAGAGGCTCCCTCCACCATGAATTGGTCCAAACTGGGCTGGTTAGAGGCTCCCTCCACCATGAATTTGCCCAAACTGGGCTGTTTAGAGGCTCCCTCCACCATGAATTGGTCCAAACTGGGGTTTTTAGAGGCTCCCTCCACCATGAATTTGCCCAAACTGGGCTGGTTAGAGGCTCCCTCCACCATGAATTGGTCCAAACTGGGCTGGTTAAGAGGCTCCCTCCACCATGAATTGGTCCAAATTGGGGTTTTTAGAGGCTCCCTCCACCATGAATTTGCCCAAACTGGGGTTTTTAGAGGCTCCCTCCACCATGAATTTGCCCAAACTGGCTGTTTAGAGGCTCCCTCCACCATGAATTGGTCCAAACTGGGCTGGTTAGAGGCTCCCTCCACCATGAATTGGTCCAAATTGGGGTTTTTAGAGGCTCCCTCCACCATGAATTGGTCCAAACTGGGCTGTTTAGAGGCTCCCTCCACCATGAATTGGTCCAAACTGGGGTTTTTAGAGGCTCCCTCCACCATGAATTGGTCCAAACTGGGGTTTTTAGAGGCTCCCTCCACCATGAATTGGTCCAAACTGGGTTTTTTAGAGGCTCCCTCCACCATGAATTGGTCCAAACTGGGCTGGTTAGAGGCTCCCTCCACCATGAATTTGCCCAAACTGGGCTGTTTAGAGGCTCCCTCCACCATGAATTGGTCCAAACTGGGCTGGTTTAGAGGCTCCCTCCACCATGAATTGGTCCAAATTGGGTTTTTAGAGGCTCCCTCCACCATGAATTGGTCCAAACTGGGCTGTTTAGAGGCTCCCTCCACCATGAATTGGTCCAAACTGGGGTTTTTAGAGGCTCCCTCCACCATGAATTGGTCCAAACTGGGCTGTTTAGAGGCTCCCTCCACCATGAATTGGTCCAAACTGGGGTTTTTAGAGGCTCCCTCCACCATGAATTGGTCCAAACTGGGCTGGTTAGAGGCTCCCTCCACCATGAATTTGTCCAAACTGGGTTTTTTACAGGCTCCCTCCACCATGAATTGTCCAAACTGGGCTGGTTAGAGGCTCCCTCCACCATGAATTGGTCCAAATTGGGGTTTTTAGAAGCTCCCTCCACCATAAATTGGTCCAAACTGGGCTGTTTAGAGGCTCCCTCCACCATGAATTGGTCCAAACTGGGGTTTTTAGAGGCTCCCTCCACCATGAATTGGTCCAAACTGGGGTTTTTAGAGGCTCCCTCCACCATGAATTGGTCCAAACTGGGTTTTTAGAGGCTCCCTCCACCATGAATTGGTCCAAACTGGGCTGTTAAGAGGCTCCCTCCACCATGAATTTGCCCAAACTGGGCTGTTTAGAGGCTCCCTCCACCATGAATTGGTCCAAACTGGGGTTTTTAGAGGCTCCCTCCACCATGAATTGGTCCAAACTGGGGTTTTTAGAGGCTCCCTCCACCATGAATTGGTCCAAACTGGGGTTTTTAGAGGCTCCCTCCACCATGAATTTGCCCAAACTGGGCTGTTTAGAGGCTCCCTCCACCATGAATTGGTCCAAACTGGGTTTTTAGAGGCTCCCTCCACCATGAATTGGTCCAAACTGGGGTTTTTAGAGGCTCCCTCCACCATGAATTTGGCCAAACTGGGCTGGTTAGAGGCTCCCTCCACCATGAATTTGCCCAAACTGGGCTGTTTAGAGGCTCCCTCCACCATGAATTGGTCCAAATTGGGGTTTTTAGAGGCTCCCTCCACCATGAATTGGTCCAAACTGGGCTGTTAGAGGCTCCCTCCACATGAATTGGTCCAAACTGGGCTGGTTTAGAGGCTCCCTCCACCATGAATTGGTCCAAAATGGGGTTTTTAGAGGCTCCCTCCACCATGAATTGGTCCAAACTGGGCTGTTTAGAGGCTCCCTCCACCATGAATTGGTCCAAACTGGGGTTTTTAGAGGCTCCCTCCACCATGAATTGGTCCAAACTGGGCTGGTTAGAGGCTCCCTCCACCATGAATTGGTCCAAACTGGGGTTTTTAGAGGCTCCCTCCACCATGAATTGGTCCAAACTGGGGTTTTAGAGGCTCCCTCCACCATGAATTGGTCCAAACTGGGGTTTTTAGAGGCTCCCCTCCACCATGAATTGGTCCAAACTGGGGTTTTTAGAGGCTCCCTCCACCATGAATTTGCCCAAACTTGGGTTTTTAGAGGCTCCCTCCACCATGAATTGGTCCAAACTGGGGTTTTTAGAGGCTCCCTCCACCATGAATTGGTCCAAACTGGGGTTTTTAGAGGCTCCCTCCACCATGAATTTGCCAAACTGGGCTATTTTAGAGGCTCCCTCCACCATGAATTTGCCCAAACTGGGCTGGTTAGAGCCTCCCTCCACCATGAATTGGTCCAAACTGGGCTGGTTAGAGGCTCCCTCCACCATGAATTGGTCGAAACTGGGTTTTTAGAGGCTCCCTCCACCATGAATTGGTCCAAACTGGGCTGTTTAGAGGCTCCCTCCACCATGAATTGGTCCAAACTGGGGTTTTTAGAGGCTCCCTCCACCATGAATTGGTCCAAACTGGGCTGGTTAGAGGCTCCCTCCACCATGAATTGGTCCAAACTGGGTTTTTTAGAGGCTCCCTCCACCATGAATTGGTCCAAACTGGGGTTAGGTCCAAACTGGGGTTTTTAGAGGCTCCCTCCACCATGAATTGGTCCAAACTGGGGTTTTTAGAGGCTCCCTCCACCATGAATTGGTTCCAAACTGGGGTTTTTAGAGGCTCCCTCCACCATGAATTTGCCCAAACTGGGCTGTTTAGAGGCTCCCTCCACCATGAATTGGTCCAAACTGGGTTTTTTAGAGGCTCCCTCCACCATGAATTTGCCCAAACTGGGCTGGTTAGAGCTCCCTCCACCATGAATTGGTCCAAACTGGGCTGGTTAGAGGCTCCCTCCACCATGAATTGGTCCAAATTGGGGTTTTTAGAGGCTCCCTCCACCATGAATTGGTCCAAACTGGGCTGTTTAGAGGCTCCCTCCACCATGAATTGGTCCAAACTGGGGTTTTTAGAGGCTCCCTCCACCCTGAATTGGTCCAAACTGGGGTTTTTAGAGGCTCCCTCCACCATGAATTGGTCCAAACTGGGTTTTTTAGAGGCTCCCTCCACCATGAATTGGTCCAAACTGGGCTGGTTAGAGGCTCCCTCCACCATGAATTTGCCCAAACTGGGCTGTTTAGAGGCTCCCTCCACCATGAATTGGTCCAAATTGGGGTTTTTAGAGGCTCCCTCCACCATGAATTTGCCCAAACTGGGCTGGTTAGAGGCTCCCTCCACCATGAATTGGTCCAAACTGGGCTGGTTAGAGGCTCCCTCCACCATGAATTGGTCCAAATTGGGGTTTTTAGAGGCTCCCTCCACCATGAATTGGTCCAAACTGGGCTGTTTAGAGGCTCCTCCACCACCATGAATTGGTCCAAACTGGGGTTTTTAGAGGCTCCCTCCACCATGAATTGGTCCAAACTGGGCTGGTTAGAGGCTCCCTCCAGCATGAATTGGTCCAAACTGGGTTTTTTAGAGGCTCCCTCCAGCATGAATTGGTCCAAACTGGGGTTTTTAGAGGCTCCCTCCACCATGAATTGGTCCAAACTGGGGTTTTTAGAGGCTCCCTCCACCATGTATTGGTCCAAACTGGGGTTTTTAGAGGCTCCCTCCACCATGAATTGGTCCAAACTGGGGTTTTTAGAGGCTCCCTCCACCATGAATTTGCCCAAACTGGGCTGTTTAGAGGCTCCCTCCACCATGAATTGGTCCAAATTGGGGTTTTTAGAGGCTCCCTCCACCATGAATTGGTCCAAACTGGGGTTTTTAGAGGCTCCCTCCACCATGAATTTGCCCAAACTGGGCTGTTTAGAGGCTCCCTCCACCATGAATTGGTCCAAACTGGTTTTTTTAGAGGCTCCCTCCACCATGAATTGGTCCAAACTGGGGTTTTTAGAGGCTCCCTCCACCATGAATTGGTCCAAACTGGGGTTTTTAGAGGCTCCCTCCACCATGAATTTGCCCAAACTGGGCTGGTTAGAGGCTCCCTCCACCATGAATTGGTCCAAACTGGGCTGGTTAGAGGCTCCCTCCACCATGAATTGGGTCCAAATTGGGGTTTTTAGAGGCTCCCTCCACCATGAATTGGTCCAAACTGGGCTGTTTAGAGGCTCCCTCCACCATGAATTGGTCCAAACTGGGGTTTTTAGAGGCTCCCTCCACCATGAATTGGTCCAAAATGGGGTTTTTAGAGGCTCCCTCCACCATGAATTGGTCCAAACTGGGGTTTTTAGAGGCTCCCTCCACCATGAATTGGTCCAAACTGGGCTGGTTAGAGGCTCCCTCCACCATGAATTTGCCCAAACTGGGGTTTTTAGAGGCTCCCTCCACCATGAATTGGTCCAAACTGGGCTGGTTAGAGGCTCCCTCCACCATGAATTGGTCCAAATTGGGGTTTTTAGAGGCTCCCTCCACCATGAATTTGCCCAAACTGGGCTGGTTAGAGGCTCCCTCCACCATGAATTGGTCCAAACTGGGCTGGTTAGAGGCTCCCTCCACCATGAATTGGTCCAAACTGGGCTGGTTAGAGGCTCCCTCCACCATGAATTGGTCCAAATTGGGGTTTTTAGAGGCTCCCTCCACCATGAATTGGTCCAAACTGGGCTGTTTAGAGGCTCCCTCCACCATGAATTGGTCCAAACTGGGGTTTTTAGAGGCTCCCTCCACCATGAATTGGTCCAAACTGGGCTGGTTAGAGGCTCCCTCCACCATGAATTGGTCCAAACTGGGGTTTTTAGAGGCTCCCTCCACCATGAATTGGTCCAAACTGGGGTTTTTAGAGGCTCCCTCCACCATGAATTGGTCCAAACTGGGGTTTTTAGAGGCTCCCTCCACCATGAATTGGTCCAAACTGGGGTTTTTAGAGGCTCCCTCCACCATGAATTTGCCCAAACTGGGCTGTTTAGAGGCTCCCTCCACCATGAATTGGTCCGAAACTGGGTTTTTTAGAGGCTCCCTCCACCATGAATTGGTCCAAACTGGGGTTTTTAGAGGCTCCCTCCACCATGAATTGGTCCAAACTGGGGTTTTTAGAGGCTCCCTCCACCATGAATTTGCCCAAACTGGGCTGTTTAGAGGCTCCCTCCACCATGAATTGGTCCAAATTGGGGTTTTTAGAGGCTCCCTCCACCATGAATTGGTCCAAACTGGGGTTTTTAGAGGCTCCCTCCACCATGAATTTGCCCAAACTGGGCTGTTTAGAGGCTCCCTCCAGCATGAATTGGTCCAAACTGGGGTTTTTAGAGGCTCCCTCCACCATGAATTGGTCCAAACTGGGGTTTTTAGAGGCTCCCTCCACCATGTATTGGTCCAAACTGGGGTTTTTAGAGGCTCCCTTCACCATGAATTGGTCCAAACTGGGGTTTTTTAGAGGCTCCCTCCACCATGAATTTGCCCAAACTGGGCTGTTTAGAGTCTCCCTCCACCATGAATTGGTCCAAATTGGGGTTTTTAGAGGCTCCCTCCACCATGAATTTGCCCAAACTGGGCTGGTTAGAGGCTCCCTCCACCATGAATTGGTCCAAACTGGGCTGGTTAGGAGGCTCCCTCCATCATGAATTGGTCCAAATTGGGGTTTTTAGAGGCTCCCTCCACCATGAATTGGTCCAAACTGGGCTGTTTAGAGGCTCCCTCCACCATGAATTGGTCCAAACTGGGGTTTTTAGAGGCTCCCTCCACCATGAATTGGTCCAAACTGGGCTGTTTAGAGGCTCCCTCCACCATGAATTGGTCCAAATTGGGGTTTTTAGAGGCTCCCTCCACCATGAATTTGCCCAAACTGGGCTGGTTAGAGGCTCCCTCCACCATGAATTGGTCCAAACTGGGCTGGTTAGAGGCTCCCTCCACCATGAATTGGTCCAAATTGGGGTTTTTAGAGGCTCCCTCCACCATGAATTGGTCCAAACTGGGCTGTTTAGAGGCTCCCTCCACCATGAATTGGTCCAAAACTGGGGTTTTTAGA